>NC_141674.1:135738520-135846020 GCF_028749965.1 Puma concolor
TAAAGGTCTCACTGGCCTTTTGGACTCCGGAGCTTGGGCACTTTCTCTTCACTGTGCCTAGAATGTTCTTTCCTGTATGATCTCGTGGATCGTGTCTTTACTTCCTTCAGACTTCTGCTCACATGTCACCTCCTCAGAGAGGGCCACCCAGGCCATTCTACCTTACACCTATACATATTCCTTTGTTCACTTTCTGTTCTCTTCCATTGCTTTACTTCTCTTCACAGCTCATATCGCTACCAGGCATCACACAGTCTCGTGTTTATTTGTCACTGATTTCCTTCACTTAAATGTCACCTCCATGGGGAGGCACTTGGACCTATTCATCGGGTATGCCTGGTGCCTAAACAGTGCTCACAGTGGGTCCTCAGTAATATTTATTGAATGGGTGACACCATTCTGAAAATCAACGCTCCAAGTGAACTGCTGATTGCATCACTTCTGGCTCAAAGCAAACATCTAAGAAAGGAATTATGGTGGAATGGAAAGAAAACTGGAATCGGAGAGAAGAGAACCCAGCTCCATCCGTGGCTTCATGAGCCATGTCACTTCAGGAAAATGACTCCACCTTACTGGAACTTAATTTCCTTATAAAATGAAGGGCTTTGACAAGATGATTTTTTTTTAAATTCCTTCTCACTTTAAGTTTTCTCTGATTTTGTTATTTAATTTGTCCTATTTGGAAGAAAACAATTCTCCATTGTTCTTTTCTGGCTACGTCCTCTTTTGGAAAAAAAAATACAATAGAATCATGTGTGTTTCATAAAAATTGTTACCTCAGAAGGCTTTATGGAGTTAGAAAATGTCACTATAAAGTTAAATAAATGGCAGCCAAGGGAGAAATGAGTAAGGAATACAGGGAGAGGCTAGAAATTTTAAATGAAATTTCAAGTGAGACGTGAGATTTGAAGAGACAGTTGGAGCAAAGAGGGTCCTCTGACAGGGATGAGGAGAATTTGGGGTCAAAGTACTGAGAGGGGAAAATGCAAAGGTAAAATGGGCAAAAAATTGGGGAACTGTTTAAAATTTTGGACTTCAAGCAATACAATGTAATGGAGTAGTTTAATTTTAAGGAAAGAAAAACAACCATAATTCAGAAAGAGATGGCGAAACAGTCCCCAGAGGGGTGTGGGGGTAAGCTCCGGTGGTGATGTGAGTGGTGTGAATGATAACCCCACACATTCAGACAACCTTGAGCTCTTCAGACGCATCCGAGAATAAATAAATGTAGCCAGAATCAAAGCTTCTGGCTATAATGACATGGATTTTTACATTCTTGTTCCTCTTTCTTGAATCAGATCCAAGCCAAACTCCCTAAACCCCTAATACGCTGACCAGAAAAACTCACATTTTCCCTCAGAAATGTTAATCAAAGGCTTTAAATTTACCTCCTTTAGAAGGCAGTTGTTTGGGTCCTTCCCAGTTTTATCAGTTATCCTCTACCTGCTTGGATCTGTGTTTTTGTTTTTAAGGAAAAAAAAAAAAAAAGAGAGAGAGAGAAGCTGGTCTAGTGACCTAAAGTCCCTCTTTCATCTTCCTTTTGTTGAAACGATACGCAGATACCCTGGGGTAAGGTGGGAAATCCTATTCCACACGGGATAGAGTCATAAACTCTTATGGAATGTCATTGTCACGGGCGAATTCAGATATTATTTCAATAAACTCCTTTGAGCAACATAATCTATGAGTTTATTAAAAGACCCTCAGGTTTATTTGGTGGACTATAAATAATCTATATGCTCTTTCAAACAAAAAATTCAAATGGCAGAGCAAAGGCATTAAGCTTTCCCCTCAAGTTACATTAGGAGTGGATCTGCTTGCTGCCAACGCGGCCTCCTGATACGCTAGCAGGGGCTGGATCGGTTCCTAATGTAGCTGTAGGAGAACAGCCACTGCATCTGGATTTCCCACAGCCTCTGAATTAGCGGTGGGTGAACCAGGGTTCAGAAACACACAAATAAGCCAAGGCTATTTCTTTCCGCTTCGTCAAAGGGAGCAAGTGAATTTCATTTGCTTCTCCTCTGTGTCCGTCCACAGAACTCTTCATTACCTTCTTCAATTCTTTCTGCTGCTGAACATCTTGAATTTTCTTCCAGCCGATATTGTGGCTCCACACCCCCTGCCCTCTCTCCCTTGTTACCTCCTCCCCTTTCTCATTCCCTGTGTTTCCTCACTCACACGTACCTTTAGATTCTACCAAGTTGAATAATGACAAATAAAACTTGATAATTTCCTTTTCCGCTAGAGTGCAATTTTTTAAATCCTCTTGGGGTTGATTTTATGGATCCTGAGACACATAACATACTTCTCGATAATCTGAGGCCTCATTCAAAAGCCAGCCCAGAATCAGAAAAGATGCTATCTTGAAAATGTTCTCTGATGGGATAAGTTTTTTGAAAACAGGAATCTGACTTCTTTGTCTTTCCATTTCCCACCTTGTCCAGCCTCTGTTTTACATTAACACAGAGTGAAGCAAATGCATGAATAAACTGAATGGTTGTTTGGGTATAAGTTGAGTGTAATGACAAAATGTAAATACATTAATAAATAACCTGGTGGTAGCATCCGAATATAAATAAATTAATAAAAGCCTTAAAAAGTACATTCAAAAGATAAAGTTAATTGTAAGCAATAAAAAAAAACACTTGAGGCTAAAAGGCCAGAAGTCTTTGGGGGAGAGGGATGACGTACGGCAAAAACTGACCCAAGTCAAGTCTGTTGTAAATGTGGATAACATAGCAGAGAAAGCGATAGTTGGAGCAAATATACGGAGTATTAAAAGGAGATGGAGATTTCAAATAGAAGCATAAAAATATCAACTTTGAAAATATATATAATTGCATCGCAAAAGAAAGATTTAGACCTACTTTTTCCCAAAGCAGTTTGTCCTTTTCTAATTAGGATCCCATGCAGTTACTGCTAATGCGTCCTAATTCATTAGTAGTAAATGGGCCTGATTTTAAAGTAACTCTTCCCCGTGGCATTAGAGTAGAATTGTTGGGGCAGAATAGGATATTCTAAAGAAGAAAGCAGACTAAAAATCTACTTCTGAAAAACCAAAGAGTTAAATGTTGATGAATGTAAATTCCTTGGAATTGGTAGGTACCTTTACCTGCGTGTGTCAGAGGTGTGCCCAGCTACAGAATGGATCTGCCGGACTCTGGCTTTTCTATTATTGCTTATTTCAAGTACAGTCTATGGAATCTTCTACTTGCATTGTCCACCTATTTGTTTTCCACACGATTTGATTTAATTTATTAGATTTCATAAATTTATTAAATAACAACAGACCAATGCCTGTTGGAGACAATCTCAAATTTCAAACTATTTTTTAAGGGAATTACTTAATTATAGGACCCATTTTTGACACTGGTCTGTACCCTTCAAATGATGAGAGAAGGGGACACTCAAAAAAAGAATAATGAAAAGGGGTATTTACATAGTCTCAAAATATTATTGATTACAATGGAAAAAAAATAGTAAGGGTACAGGGAAAAAACCCACAAAAATACTACCCTAACCAAGTGATCAGAGTTAATATCATCAGTTATGAGTTATATCAATGTTAGTAACCCTCGATGGGATGAGGACACAACATCACTTCTGTAGTATTCTTTTTTTTTAATCTTTTAATGTTTTATTTATTTTTGAGAGAGAGATCACGAGCAGGAGAGGGGAATACAGAGCGGTGGGGGAACAGAGGATCCAAAGCAGGCCCTGCGCTGACAGCAGAGAGCCTGATGCAAGGCTCAAATCACGAACCACAAGATCATGACCTGAGCCGAGGTCAGATACTCTACTGAGTCACGCAGGCGCCCCTCGCTTATGTAGTATTCTTACCAAAAATGCAGAACTTCACTTTCACCATTGCAAAACACCAGTCAATTCCAAAAGGAGAGACATTCTACAATATAGCAGCCCATCAAAATGTTATTTAAAAAATGTCAACATCATAGAACACAAAAATAGACTAAGAAATTTTCACAGACTGAAAAAAAAAAAAGAAAACCTGACAGAGCAATTAAATACAATATGGGATCCTGGATTGGATCATGAAAAAAAATGGGTGATTTTAAAATGGACTGTAAGTGTAGAAAAAGACACTATACCTGGGCGGCTGGGTGGCTCAGTGGTTAAGTGTCCAACTTCAGCTCAGGTTATGATCTCACAGCTTGTGGGTTTGAGCCCCGCATCAGCTCTGTGCTGACAGCTCAGAGCCTGGAGCCTGCTTCGGATTCTGTGTTTGCCTCTCTCTGTGGCCCTCCCCCACTCATCATGGCTCGCCCACACTCTATCTCAAAAAAAAAAAAAGTTTATAAAAAAAGAAAAAGACACTATACCAATGTGAACTTCTGGTTTTGATAACTGTACCATAGTTATGTAAGTTATTTTTTGTAACTTTCTGTAAGTCTAAAATTATTTCAAAATAAAATGTTTTGATAAAGAGTATTGTTGCATAAATATTTTAATGCAGAAATCTTATATAAGTAATGATTGAGAAGGTACACGAAAAAAGAGTACATGTAACCAATAATTTTAGGGTCTATTGAATTTGTTATTACGAAAAGCTGAACTTGTGTTATAGAATGGCATTAATAAATATTGCAAATCTCCATTTCTAGTGAGAGAAAAAGAAAGAAATTCAGACACTATGATAGGTTTGGAAGGAAGTAGTGGCATTCCTTTCTTTTCAGAACTTTAACAGGAAACCTTTCTTCCATGGTAATTTGAGAAATTATCTTTCTGTCACTCGTTCAGATTTCTATTCCCTGTGCTCAGAGAAGTGACTCAAACAGTGGGTGTTCTGTGAAGATCTGTTGAATAAAAGAAGGTAAACATTTTCAGAATGACTTGTGAAATTGTTGTGTTTTATATACCTGTGAACCTACATATATATCAGTCCAATCTTCAATACATCCTAACCCTAAATACATAGTATTTCTTCCATTAATTATAGGTGAAGAGCTATTCCCCAAAACTAGTATGCCAGAAAACTGGAAGCCATTTCAGTTATATTATAAATTATCCCCATAATCTCAGTCTATTCATGAGAAAATCATCCAATAAATCCCCATTGAGGGATATTCTACAAAATGCCTAACCAATACTTCTTAAAACGTCAAGGTCATCAAAAACAAGGAAAGTCTGAGAAAGTCTAAAAGCCAAGAGGAAAAATCTGAAAAACTGTAGCAGTGAAGAGGAACCTAAGAAGACATAATAATTAATATAATGTGGAGTCTTAGATGGGATTCTGAGAAAAAGGACATTAGGAAAAAACTGAAGAAATGTGAATAAACTTTGGACTTTAATTAACAGTAATGTATAGTTGAGTCTTGAACAACACAGGTCTGAACTGCATGGGTCCACTTCTACACAGATTTTTCTTTTTTTTCAATAAACACAATACAGTATCGTAAATTTATTTTCCTTATAATTTTTAATAACATTTCTTTTCTCTAGCTTACTTTATTGTAAGAATACAATATTCTTCATGTCATATACCACACAAAAATATGTGTTAATTGACTATTTATGTTATCAGTAAGGTTCCAGGTTAACAGTAGGCTATTAGTAGTTAAGTTTTGGGAGAACCAAAGATTAGATGTGGATCTTTTATTGTGCAGGACGTTAGCATCCTTAACCCCTGCATTCATTGTTCAAAGTCAACTGTGTAAATATCGTCTCATTAACTATAAGAAATATACCATCCTAGCGTAAAATGTTAATAATAGGGGAAATGGGTGTGGGATATATGGGAACTTTCTGTATTACCTTTGTAGTTTCTTTGTAAATCTAAAACTATCCTTAAAATAAAGTTTACTTTAAAAAGTTCAATGTAAATATGGGGCGCCTGGATGGCTCAGTCAATTAAGCGTCCAACTTCACCTCAGGTCACGATCTCGTGATTTGTGAGTTTGAGCCCCGGGTAGGGCTTTGTGCTGACAGCTCAGAGCCTGGAGCCTGCTTTGGATTCTATGTCTCCCTCTCTCTCTGCCCCATTTCCTGTTCACACTCTGTCTCTCTCAAAAATAAATCAATTTTTTAAAATCAAAATTAAAATAAAAAGCTCAATGTAAATAAAATATTTTAATGATTCATTTTCATAGAAATGTTTTAAACATATATAACAAATTTCTCTACTTTTTTAAACAGCAGTTTCAAACATAATTTAATCTTTTCTTAAAAACTAGAGTACATTATACGTATCAGTTTTTATCCCTTATTATAATACAATTATTATTTCCTCCTGACAGTCTGAGGCCAGTGGGCACTTCTACTTTAGCAAAGTACTCTTATTAATATATATGAAGCATTTAGAATGGTGCCTGGGGGCACCTCAAGGGCTCACTCTAAGCATCTGACTCTTGATCTCCGCTCAGGTCATGATCTTGCAGTTGTGAGTTCAAGCCCCTCATCGGACTGTGCTGATGGTGCAGAGCCTGCTTGGGATTCTGTTTCTCCTTCTCTCTGCCCCTCCCCCACTTGTGCACGCACATTCTCTCTCTCTCTTTCAAAATAAATAAATAAAAATTAAAAAAAAAAGAGAATGGTGCCTGAACATAGAAAGTTTACGGTAACATTAATATTATATGAAGATAATTGTCATTTACCCACTGTAAGCAGATTATAAGCTTTGGATTTTTCTAGTTCAATGATGAACTAATTGTAATCTATCCGTATTTTGCTCACATGGTTGCTGTGGTGACCAAATATCAACATTAGTCAATGGTCAGTCAAGATAAGAAATTTAGTCTTTGAGCACGGAAGAGTGAAGTTAGATGATCCAGCAGGAAATTACACCTGTGTTTTAGGTCCCACTGGCACCATCATGCAAGCATGGGGGTCCACCCATACCCCTCCGCCACACCACCACATACACGTACCATCTTCTTTCTCTCTATTGACTTGCCTCCATCTTCAGGGGCAAAATAGACCAAGATGTAAAGTACCAAAGCGAGCTGACAGGTTGTCTGGAAAGGTGACTGTATACTACCTGCGTTTCTAAAGTTTCTATCCAGCTTTCAAATGCTTCATGACCGGAAGCCCTCCAGTCAGCAGCATGGAAGAGGTCGTGGGTGACTGGTTCGGGTCACTCTGAGGCAACGCTTGACTGGAAAATTCCTTGCAGGATACTTACAACTACTCCCTGCCTGGCTCCAATCCTGCCAATCAAAAATGAGGCAGGCATCCCCTTTTGGCAAGTGGCCAGAGGAGGGTGCTCTGTTGTTAGGGGAAGACCCTCCAGGAAGAGAGGGAAACAGACAAATAAGGATCCTCTTTACTCTCCATCTCCCTTCAAACCTGCAAGTGGAGCCCTTGTGGTGTTTCTCCTTTTTTGTCTCATCCTGTCACTCTCTAGTCTTTGAACAATAGGGGCAACAATGGTCTTGTCTAAATGATTTCACAGGCTATTATTCAGACACTCAACTTTTAACATTTCAATTTTGTCATTCTGTTTCCACACAAAAGGTGCACTTCTACAGTATAATGTTCTCAGAATTATGTCAATGAGCAGTAATGGCTTTTAACATTAAGTTGATCATTAACAACTACATTATCTGAGGCATAATCAGTGCTTCAGCCTTTTGTGAGATTATGACACTACGGAATTTGAAACTAATAGGAGGATGCACTCATAACAACATATAAAAATATTTACATGGTAATAAAAGCTTAGTGAAAAGCAAACATCTAAAACAGCCTACTGAATAAAAATATAAACTTCCATTTTATTTGCAAAAGGTGAGTCTCTAACGGAGAATATAGGTGAGCAATATGACTCCCACAAATTTCTTTGTTCATAAAGGTTTCTATATTGTATGTAAACGTTCTACATAGGCATAATTTCAGTGGAGCTTTATCAGAAGGGCTTATTCCAAAACGTTTGTATTTTTTAAAAAAGTGAAAAAATAGAAAGGAGATTCTGTTTTAAGTATTATTGTATCTTCTCAAATTTTCAAACCATTTGCCAAAGGATGTTTATTGATAATCTTGGGTATTGTTTTTATTTTTTATTTTTTTTTTCAACGTTTATTTATTTTTGGGACAGAGAGAGACAGAGCATGAACGGGCGAGGGGCAGAGAGAGAGGGAGACACAGAATCGGAAACAGGCTCCAGGCTCTGAGCCATCAGCCCAGAGCCCGACGCGGGGCTCGAACTCACGGACCGCGAGATCGTGACCTGGCTGAAGTCGGATGCTTAACCGACTGCGCCACCCAGGCGCCCCTTGGGTATTGTTTTTAAAGTTGTTTTCTTCTCCCCGCCCCACCTCCAGCTCTTCGATGAGAACTCATTCAGGGAAGAATTGTGTATATTTGCCTACAATCCAATGTTTACAACCATGTACCATCCCAGTGGCATTCAAGCCACAGGAGAACAATCACAGGGGTGACACCAAATCCTGAAGTCTAGAGACATGCCCAAGTCTAAATGACTATGTCTTATATGTGATTTTGGGTCTTGATTAGAATTCATTAGTCATAAGGAGGAAATCTATTTCACCAAAAAATCAAGCCAATGTTCAGATAATCGTAAAGAGTAACATATATGGTATTATTATCCTTTAATAAAGTAATAAAATTTACAGAAATCCATCTTTTAAGAAATTTCTAAATCCAGAAATAACTTAGTACACAAAGAAGTTTACCATCACATCATCTAGAACAGTGACTGTCAAACCAACCGAAATATCCAGAAACAGAGGGATGGTTAAGAAACCAATGGCTACATTTTCACACCTGAAATGTGTGAGATGGCCTTGTGGTAAATGGCATAGCCATTAACCAAAAAAGTAATAAAAATTATTTATAAAATTAAATGAATAAGGACAAATACAAAATCATGGGTGTGTGTGAGTGTCAAGCACCCTGCATGGAAAAAAAGGAGGAAGTGGGCTGGAAGAAGAAAATATACCTAATATTTCAGGTGTATTTTTTCACAGTGCAGTTTTTCAAAGCAGTTTTTTTTCTATTCTTCTTCCTTCTTCTCCATACTTCTCTGCGTTTCCAAATTTTCTTCAAAGAGAATACATTCTTTTTACAATTAAAAACGATGTCTATTTCACTCTCCTGTGTAGTTGTCCTTCTTGGAAGATACCGAAACAAATATATATCCAACAAGAACAATGTGCAACAACCATGGTTGTCATTCTTCCAAGCATTGAAAATCAGTCTTTTAATTTGAAAATACAAAAACTTGGGGCACCCGGGTGGCCCAGTCAGACATTCTACTTCAGCTCAAGTCATGATCTCGTGGTTTGGTTCGTGGGTTCAAGTTCCACGTCAGGCTCTGTGCTGACAGCCCAGAGCCTGGGGCCTGTTTCAGATTCTGTGTCTCCCTCTCTCTCTGCCCCTCTCTCTCTCTGTCTCTCTCTCTCTCAAAAATGAAATAAACATTAAAAAAAAAAGATTTGAAAATACAAAAATGCTGCATGGAACACATGTATGATTTCTGTGACTCCATCCCGGCCCCAAATCTTCCTTTCTCTGGCAGGCTCCATCCACGCTGAGAACTCAGTATCATTTCCAGGTACACCTCCCTGCGCCCAGAAGGTTGGCAGCATCTCTCTCTGTGTGGAGTAAGCTCATTGTCGTTCACACTGACCTTTTCTGAGCCCGTCTCCCAGCATCAATACAAGAGGTTTTATTTAAGGAATGGAAGCAGCATATTTTGAGGGAGAGGGGACAGCTTTTATTGCCTCCTTCCAGGAACCAGGGAAACACGTAAGAGAAATGTATGTCCTCTGATTGCAGGGAGGGAACTTGAGGTGACAAGTTGTAGCGTGAGAAGGCAGATGGGCAAGAGAGGATTGTTCAGCACACCTCATTGCTCCAGTCAAAGAGTTCAACTTGCTGACCTCTGTATGGTCTCCTTCCATCTGTCTCCCTTTTCAAACACCTTATATTATTTCTCCCTCCTGGGGTACTCACTCTTACCCTGCCATTCTTATTCAAGCCCTGCCTCTATTTTTCTTTTTAAACATAGCCCATTTAAAAATAATAGATATAATATGATAGATAGATATCTTACTGACAGTACTTCAGATCCCAGAGGACCCTTCCCAAGGGTTCCAACCGAAACTTCAACTCTGTAATTTTTCTTATTATTTCTCATTCCTCAATTGCATGTTGGAAAAATACTGATATACAGAAGCATTATGCCAAAATTATATTAATAAAATATGAGCAAGGTTTATTCTCTTGGACATCTTTAAGGCTTCAAAGATACAAGGAAATGTTATGAACTATAAAACACAGGGATAATGATTTTAGTTGTATGACTACTCTGAAGTTTTAAGAATTTACTAAGACACCAAGTGGCTCAGTCAGTTGAGTGACCAACTCTTGATCTCAGCTCAGGTCATGATCTCATGGTTTGTGGTCTCAAGCCCTGCACCTGGCTCTGCATGGACCACATGGAGCCTGCTTGGGATTCTCTCTCTCTTCCCTCTCCCTCTGCCCCTCACTCATGCTCTCTCTCTCTCTCCCCCCACCAAATAAATAAATAAACTTTAAGAAAAGAATTTGTTACATGCATGCACATTTAGCTCTGTTGCTCTTTTCTGATTTTCAGTCAGTATTTCCTTAAAATACATGGAGAAAAAAAGCTTAGGTTTATCTTTGATATAAGGAAAGAATAAATGTACTAAGAAGATATGAGAACAAATCAACCCAGAATCCATGGGTAGCCAGCCTAGCAAAACACAAGTCACTAGCTTTTTTGAAGAGCAAATCAGTTTTTCTACAGATCAGTTTAATCACTTTCTATGACAGAAGAGAAGGACACATGCACCAACAAGAATTCTTTGATATAATCTTTCTCGTCTTCAGGAAGCTTTTGGTCTTTGACTTTTGCAATACCGGTCAGGGCTGTCAACAATCCTGTAATGCCTACCAAAAAGTGACCGCCTACATTCCCCTGAGTGGTCTATCTTTGCATGAAGACCATGTTTCTTCTGCACACAGGATCTCACTTCTGCTGTACAGACCTCCTGTTACTCAGTGTTTGACTTCCTCCCATCCCTAGAAGCTAAGCAATGAGAATGCTGTTCATTGAATGGAGTACCATGACCTTCTTTCTTTCATGGTGCTATTAAACTGTGCGTCAAGTACTATGCTGCATGAGATTCACCAGTGGGGGAAAAAAAACAAACAGTGCCCTCAGGTTATCTTCAAAAATTACCTCTGTGTTATTTATCTACTGCTGTATAAAAAATTGCCCCCAAACTCAATAGCTTCAAGCAAAGGTAAATATTTATCACATCACAAAGGTTTTGTGGTCAGGAGTCAGTAACTTCTTAGACTGGCGATATAAGCCTGAGGTCTCTCACAACATTGTACTCAAAATAATGACTTGAGTTGCAGTCACCTGAAGGCTTGACTGAGACGGAATGATCCACTTCCAAGGTGTTTCACTCCCATGGCTGACAAGTTTGTACTAGCTGTTGATGAAAGGCCTCAATTTCTCTCCTTGCGGGCCTCTCCAGAAGGAGGCTCAATATGGGGACCAGCTCTCCTCAAGGATAGTGATACAAAAGAACAAGAGACGAAGACTTTTATGACCTAGCCTGGGAAGTCACAGACCATCATTTCCACAATGTCATATTGGTTATACAGGGTGAGCCCTGTCCAATATGGAATAGGACTCTACAAGGGCATGACAACAAAAGGCAAAGATCATTGGGGGTCATCTTGGTCATCTTGCCATTGCTCTTGAAACCCTCCAACAAGATGTGGAGTTTTTGTTTGACCAGTTTGAATCTGGACTCACCTACGATTGTTTTGAACTATTGAACACAATGGAAATGAGGCAATGCCAGTTCTAAGTTAAGAGTCTTTTAAAAAGACTAGCAATTTTGATTTCCTGCCTTTAGGGGTCCTGAGCCACTGAGAAAGAAATTCAGGTTATGTTGCTAAAAGGATGGCTACCTGCAGATGTGCTGAGATATGAGGCATGTGTGCAAGAAAGGCCATCCTGGTTGATTTTTCAGAGGACTCCGGTACCTGGTGTATATGTCTGCAACCTCATGAGAAACTCTGATTAAGAATCACCAGCTGAAGGGTGCCTGGGTGGCTCAGTCAGTTAACGATCCGACTTCAGTTCAGGTCATTATCTCACAGTTCATGAATTCAAGCCCTGCATCAGTCTCTCTGCTGTCAGCACAGAGCCTGATTTGGATCCTCTGTCCTCTCTCTCATTGCCCCTCCCCCACTCATTCTCTTTCTCAAAATAAATAAATAAACATTAAAAAGAAAAGAATAACTAGCTGAGCCCAGCTAACTCATAGAACTATGACCCATTATGTAATAAATTGGTGTCTTTAGCCACTAAATTTTGAGATGGTTTGTTATGTAATGACACAACCAGAAAAAAAAGTTACACAAGTTTTTGGTACTCATTTTTGGTATTTTATGTACAACCTTTACAACATAAGTTCTGTGATAATAGGAAACATACCTGGATCACTGTGATGGCCTTCTAACTGGCTTTTTACATCACCCTTGCCCCCAACCTTCCAGTCCCCAAATAGCAGAGTGACAATCATTATAACGTATATTAAAGTCATTTCTGGGGGCACCTGGGTGGCTCAGTCAGTTGAGCATCCAACTTGGGCTCAGGTCATGATCTCACAGCTCATGAGTTTGAGCTCTGTGTCAGGCTTTGTGCTGACAGCTCAGAGCCTGGAGCCTGCTTCAGATTCTGTGTCTCCCGCTCTCTCTGCCCCTCCCCTGCTTGCTCTCTCTCTCTCTCTCTCTCTCTCAAAAATAAATAATAAAACATTTAAAAAAATTTTTAAGTCTTTTCTGATAGTCAGACTAAGCTACGTTTGTATTATGTAGTCTATATATCTATTTCATAATGTTTATTGGACTGTGTTTTTATTTATAATTTACATAATCACTTTTTTAAGTTGGTGTCCCTCACTACATCCTAATGTCTGACAGCCAAGGTGCATAAATATCTTCTTCATTAGTCTACCCTCAGTTTTAAGCACAGTGCCTAGAACACAGTAGGTTCTCCATAAATATTTTTTGAACGAATCAGTTTCAAAATATCGGTGCACTTCTCTTGATTTTGTAACAGAAACTTATTTTTTTGATGCTTTCAGCTTGCTTCTTTGAGCTGTTTCTGGTGGCAAAGAAAAAAAAATAAAGCCAATTAATGTTTCAGATAATTTTTTACAGGCTTCTAGAAATAGGTCATGGAAATAGCTACCTGAAATGTGACCTCTTCCAGTCATTGGCTTGACTTTGGATTCTCTTACAGAAAGCAGAGATCCAGTCAGTCTTTATTGAGACCAGCTCTTCAGATTCTATGTTGTTCATCAACACAGAATAAAAAAGCAATTTACCCAATCCCTTTTTCCAGTTCTCATTTGACTTTCTAAATGTACTATAATACTCTATTTTTATTTAAAAAACTGATTTTCTACCTTCTCTGTTGCATGTTTATATTTATTAACTTATTTAGACTAAGAATAAAAGATTCTCCAGCTCTTTCCTTCAGTGACCTTGGAAAGCATAAAGCTTTGGTTAATATAATTATACCACTCCTAGAAAATCAAAATCACTACCCCAAACTCTTCAACACTAATAAAAAATGGAGCCAGACAGACTGTTAGGTAAAGCATATGCTAATAAAGCACAGAAGTGGTTAAACACAAGGACATTTCCCTCTATAGGAGACCAAAGGCCCAAATATCCAATAACAAAAATTTTAGCCATATGTGCACTTATGTAGAACAGATTATTAACAGTTATCCTTCGTAAATATAAGAAATGAATTACAGTAAATCTGAATAATTTTAGATTATTTTTCTGAAATCCCAGCCATTAAGCGGTGATGATCATTCAGGGGAAATTTTCATCAAGATACACGTACGACAGAAATTCCAAGTTCATTCTGCAGTGTCAAGGGGAGGCAAATTCTACAAATGCTTATATTCAAAAACATTTTCAGAGTAATTACGTTTTTTTGGACAACACTTTTAGCATTCTTTTTTTTTTTCTTACATATGCTTCTAAATCTGTGTTTGGAATCCAAATTTTAAATTTAATTACAAGCAGAAGAATATGCCTACTTAACATCCAATTTAGGCCTAAATTACCCTTAAATTTATAGAGATTCATGGAAGTTTAGGGTTGGAAGTTTTTTAAAGTTTACCTAACCCAGTGGCTTTCAAAGTTTAATGTGCATCAAAGGGCTTCTCGAAACACAGACTGCTGGATGCCACCCTCAGAGTTTCTGAATCGGTGAATCTGGGGTAAAGCCCAAGAATTTGCTTCTTTAAGGAGTTCCCGGATCATGTTAATGTGACTGGTCCAGGGACCACACCTTGAGGATCACTGATTTAACCCACATTTAAATTTTACAGATAAAGGCATAAAAGCCCAGAAAACCTGGGCTGAATGATTGGTTGAATGATTCTGCCACAGTCAGTGGCAAAAATGGCAGGAAGAGGTGGAACTAGGATGCAGCGTTTCTAATCGCAGGTAGGGTCTCCTTTGATTCGACTTTCCCAGTCCGAGGTGTTTCAGCACCATTTGAGGTGTCGATGACTACGCTACAGAAAAAATAAGTCACAGCCGAGGAAAAGGGAAGGCAACCCCAACACCCTCTCTCCCAGATTGACAACATTAAAGACATGCCGGACCGCACCAAAAATGGCATGATTCAGGTATTTCTTTGTGGCCACTACTCTCCTTTTGAAGTTCCTATCCCTCTAAACATCTAAGGACTTACTTTGCATTCTTACATTGCAACGTCTTTGTTGATAACTTTTCAGTAATTCCATTACGGCAAATCACAGGGTTGTCAAATCTTCAAGGATCAGAAGATCATGAGTTGACAAGTAGCAGATGCGCAGAAAGAAGTTTTAAATAACGTGCATTCATTCCCCATGTGGAGCCAAGTAGAATACCTATTACCCCGTGATAGTAAAAACCAGCCGGGGAAGTAACAAAGAATAGAGTTATGCCATGATATTTACTGTTTCTCCCACTTTTATTCAGTGAAGAATCAAAGAATTCAGAAGAAAGAAAACTCTTAGATTTTCAAACAAGCTGTTTCTGTTTAAGGACAGAAGTTTCTGTTAAAATTTAGTATAATTGTGATGTCACTGAGCACAGTGAAAGCTGCAGGCAAACAGAGCATTCTCATTGTAATACCACTACTGTAGGCATATTTGAAACACTATAGC
Organism: Puma concolor; assembly: GCF_028749965.1. Lineage (NCBI taxonomy): Eukaryota > Metazoa > Chordata > Mammalia > Carnivora > Felidae > Puma > Puma concolor. Next base: position 135,753,721 of record NC_141674.1, read on the forward strand.
TTCTTCAGACTATAATTATAACTGTTTGTTGCTTCTGTGGTTTCAAAGATAATAGAAGCTGTTCACAAAATTTACACAACACTGATGTGTTGCATATAAAATGTAGACAGTCACGTGTAAAATATCCCATTATATATTTTCTCATAGACAGAAACAGCTGAGAAACCTACAGACCATCAAATTATGACTCCAGTGTTTCATTACAAGCAATTAGACTCCGGAACCCAAAGGTACAACCAAAATGCTTGGTGTAATCTGGTTAATACCACTGAAGAGCTGGCCCACAGGTGTTTGCTTCTGTAGAAAAGAAAACTTCTAGTGGCTATAAGGGCTTGTTATTTTACTGGTAACTACCTCTATAGGCAGAGAACCAAATGTGGAACTAGTGAGAAGATACATGGTAAGTGAAGTGAGATATTCAAAATTATACTCATTCCTTCCACTGAATGGCTACTCTCTGTTAGACACAGTCCTTGCCCTCAATGAAATCAAAATCCAGCTGAGAGGTGGGCATGAATTCATTCCTTTGTCAAACATTGAACAGTGCTGTGAAGCTCTCAGTACAACCTGTTAGTAATATTGCAGAACACAGTGGCTTACGTGTTCAAAGGACTGGGAAATTAGGAAATTATCTCTAAGAAATGACACCGACCTAGGTCTAGAACATTTAAAAAAGTAGTTTCCATCTAGAAAAGAAAATCCCGTGGTGGGACATAAAGTTATGAAAGACAGACGTCATATCCCTCAGAAAATTATGCTTAACAATTTGGACACTGTTTCCAGATAGCAGGAGCCATGGCGGGTGTTTGAGGGCTATAAGCAGAGTAATTTCTGAGAAAACTCTTCTGGGTGGCACACCTTAAAAAGTGGACAGAAAATAAAAGGCACTTTTGGTAATGCCTGAATGAGCTGTCGTAAATAGAGGACCAGCCAGGAACCCATTACAAAATACAAACAAACAAACAAACTAAAAAACAAAACAAAGCAAGCAAACAAACACACAAAAAAACCAAGGGAGGGGCTAAAGAAGTTTGGATGAAATTTTAGCCTGAGGCAACTGCTAATTCCTGGTGACCTGGAACCCAAATTTCAAAGACTCATGCTTTAGTGACATGACACAAATCCGAGGTCAAGGTAGAAATGGGGTACGAACACGACAAAACAAATAGAAGGAGACAATAAAATAATAGAAAAGAACTAAATGAAACTCAAAAATGTAAGGAGAAAACTAAGGAACTAAGTAAGAGGTTCTGTCCCTTTTCACAAGCAGCTAATGAACTGACAGAAAAATGTATGGAGAATCAACATGAGACTATTATGAGACTAATAAGGAACAAATCTCTCACAATAATAGTCAAGAAAAAGAAGAATACAAAATATACAATATGAGGAATGAAAGGGGGACTTAATTAGTGATGCAGCACATACTAGAAAGATTATAGAATATTATATCAACTTTATTGCAGTAAACTTGAATGATTCCATGAAATAAAAAAAAAAATTAGAAAAATTCGTAACCAAACATATTCACAAAGACCTAGAAAAATCTGAATCACCTTAGAACCTTCTCAGTAAACTGATAAAGTCATTTAGAATTTCCGCAATGGAAAACACTTCCTTGAAATACTCCTTCTAATGCATTCTACCAAGCTGTCAAGAAGCAGATTATTCCACTTTTTTAGAGATGAAAAGAAGAAGAAATACTATCTAACATATTTGGTGAGACTAGCATATCTCTTACACCAAAACCATGCAGAGTCAGTTTGAAACAGAAAATTATGAGCCAATCTCACATGAAAAAGGATATTAACAAACTAAATCCAGGGAATATATGCAAAAGATAATACATTATTACCAAGTTGTGGTTATTTCATAAAATCAAAGTTGATTCAATATTAGAAAACTATGGGATAACTTCATTACACTAAAGGATTAAAGGAAAAACTCAAAATCACCCCAATAGGTACAGCAAAAACATTCAATATAATGCAGCCACCGTTCCGAATAAAATTCCTAGCAAACCAGGAATACAAGAGATCCTCTTTGACTAAACAAAGAATATCTACAAAAGCACCTACAACAATTATACAGACTATCTTTAAAATCAGGAATCTGACAGTATTACACTTTACCACTAATTCTATTCAGCATTGTACAGGAGATTCTTACCATAAGGCAAGGGGGTGGGAATACTCCATTTAATTTCATTTATATAACACTTTTTTTTTTAATTTTTTTTTTCAACGTTTATTTATTTTTGGGACAGAGAGAGAGACAGAGCATGAACGGGGGAGGGGCAGAGAGAGAGGGAGACACAGAATCGGAAACAGGCTCCAGGCTCCGAGCCATCAGCCCAGAGCCTGACGCGGGGCTCGAACTCACGGACCGCGAGATCGTGACCTGGCTGAAGTCGGACGCTTAACCTACTGCGCCACCCAGGCGCCCCTATATAACACTTTTTAAATGACAAAATTATAGAAATGGAGATCAGACTAGTGGTAAGCAGGGGTTATGAAGGAGGTGAAGATGAGAGGGAAGTTGAATGTAGCTCTAAAGAAACAACATAAGGGGCCCTTGTGATAACGGCCTATTATGTATCTTGACTGTATTAATGTCAATATTCCATTTGTGACACTGTACTATATTTTTGTAACATGTTACCATTGAGGAAAACTGAGTAGAGAATACATAGGATCTCTGTATTATTTCTGCATTTAAATCTATAATTATCTGAAAATAAAAAGTTTAACTGGGGGGTGGGCAGAAACAAATTTTGCATGGAACTTGACAAACTGATTCTAAAATGGATATAGAAAAGCAAAGAGCCAAGAATAGACGACTGGGCCAGGGACATCAACATAAATGGCGAAGTAGGAACTAAGTGAGCGGCTCCATCCCTTTTCACAAGCAGCTAATGAACTGGCAAAACCTGTCAGAATGAACTCATGAAGAACACTGAAATCCAATCAAGAACTTACAACCAGAGGATGATTTTGGTGAAGAAAGAAACTGCTGCTTTGTAGTGAGAGAGTGCTGTGGCATTTTAAACTGCGCCCCCCCCCCCCCCAACCCCACCACCAACTCGGATCTGTGTCAAGACTGTAGAGCACACAGTCCTCATGCACCTTGCTGCAGGGACCAAGACTGACCTTATGCTCAAAGAACTGTGCTCTGGGGTCTCCACTGGAGTTTCCTTAATGACCAGCGTAAAAGCTTCCCTTTGTGTCACCCCATTTGGAGCATTCCCAGGGCTGGGGTGGCTTTCCCAGGCAGCTTCTGCAAAACATTTAAAGGCATAGGTACTGGCCGGGGCCTGGGCAAGGGAAAATACTTGGAAGAAGCAATGGATAGATTGAGAAGCTGGAAAGGCAGGGAATGGAAAAGGAGATAAATACAGGAATAGGGATTTGAACAGCTTCCATGTATACCAGAGAAGGAAGAATGACATATGCGTGGCCAGGTTGGGACGTATGTTAGAAAAGGCCTCAGAAGACCTAAGCTTCCACTGCTGGCTGGCCTTCAGTCTCCACATGAGTGGGAAGTACGTACTAAGGCAGAGTTTTAAATAGACTAGCTAAACACTGAACGAGTGTCACAGCACAGAGCCCATCCGCAGAGTAATTTGTAATGCATATTTGTCTTATAATTCCTATTTCTTTCTCCTTTTTTCCCTATATTATTTATTTTCTTGAAACAGTTATTTTTTATTTACTAAAAAGATTTTTTTAATGTTTATTTATTTTTGAGAGAGAAAGAGAGACAGAGCATGAGCAGGGGAGGGTCAGAGAGAGAGGGAGACACAGACTCTGAAGCAGGCTCCAAGCTCCAAGCTGTCAGCACAGAGCCCGACACGGGGCTCGAACACATGAGCTGTGAGATCACGACCTGAGCCGAAGACGGACACTTAAGTAACTGAGCCACCCAGGCGCCCCGAGAGTAATTTTTTTAAAGGTTATTTATTTTTGAGAGAGAGAGAGAGAGAACAGAAGAGGGGCAGAGAGAGTTGGAGACACAGAATCCAAAACAGGCCCCAGGCTCTGATCTATCAGCACAGAGCCCCATGTGGGGCGTGAACTCATGAACCACGAGACCATGATTTGAGGCAAAGTCAGATGCTTAACCAACTGAGACACGCAGATGCCCCTTCCCTATATTATTTAGAAGATAAATGCAAATATATATATATATAAATAATTTTAAAACTAGGTTAAAGGGTGGGAGATGGAGCTATAAAGGAACAAAGTTTTTCTCTACAACTGAAGAATAGTCTGAAGAAATTTTTATCTAAAGAATAATAACCAGAGGAGGGACCTGACCTATCAGATAGCAAGGCTTATTACACATCTGTAGTAACTAAGACAGTGTGAGATTAGGTGTATGTGGAGATAACCCTATAGACCAGTGAAATGGGACAGAGATTTCAGAATCCGATCTGTACACCTAGGTGGAAACTTGATATACGAAAGAACTAGTATTGCAAATCAGTGGCAAAAGGATGAATTTATCATTGACCTCTGCAAGGACAACTGATGATCCACACGAAGGAAAAAACAACGTGGTAGTGTCTTTGAACACATGAACACTCAGTTCGGGATGGCTCACGAACTTACATGGGAAAAGCAAGACTTTAAACCTCTAAAAGAGTATATAGGAAAATGCACTTAACACTTCGGGGTAATAAATAACTTTCAAAGTAAACAAAAACATAAACCAAAAAGGAAAAGAGTGATAAAGGATTGCTGCTGTCCAGAATAAAATTTGAAAGCCTATGAATTAAAATGAGAATGTCAAACAACCCCTAGAAATGGGAAAAAGACGTAATGAATAGTTTTTCACAGAAGATGAATGGAGAGTAAGCATAGGAAAAATTTCTCCATGTCAATGGTAATCAAGGCAATGTATATTTAAACTATCATGAAATACAATGTCATGTCCAAGCAGACCAGTTCAAAGTTAAAAATCTAAAAATGTCACGAACTGGCAATATGTGGACTAAAGATACTTCTCATACACTACTGATGTAGAATGAAGTGGTTACAACTACTTTAGAAAACAATTTAAAATCACAGGACAGGTGAATTTGTGCATATCCAACAATACCACTTTTAGATATATGTTCTAGAGAACTTCCTCTTTTAAAAAAAATTTTGAGAGAGTATGAGAGGGAGAGGGTCAGAGGGGAAGAAAGAGAGAGAGAGAATCTTAAACAAGCTCCACCCTCAGGGCAGAACCCGACTTGGGGCTTGATCCCATGACCCTGCGATCATGACCTAAACCAAAATCAAGAGTCGGATGTTCAACTGAGTGAGCCACTCAGGTATCCCTAGAGAAATTCTTAAATATATGAACATGAGGAAAGTTATACAAAAACAATTATAATAAAACTGTTTTGCAACAATAAGTCAGTCCAAATGCCCAACAACAGTAAAATAGACCAAAAAAAAAAATCAGAATGTATTTTTGAAATGGAGTACTATGCAACAGTGAAAAACAGATTACAGGTATATTTATCAACATAAATGGATCTCAAAAAAATCATGTGAGTGAAAATATCGAGTTATGTGGAATAACACATTATAATTCCCTTTATATAAAGTTCAAAACCAGGTAAAATGAAACAATATAGAGTTGTAGTTTATTTTTTTATTTAAAAAAATTTTAATGTTTACTTATTTTTGGCAGAGAGAGAGAGAGAGAGAGCGAGAGCATGAGTGGGGGAGGGGCAGAGAGAGAGGAAGACACAGAATCTGAAACAGGTTTCAGGCTCTGAGCTGTTAGCACAGAGCCCAACATGGGGCTCGAACTCACAGACAGCGAGATCATGACCTCAGCCAAAGTCAGATGCTCAACCGACTGAGCCACCCAGGCACCCCTAGCGATGTAGTTTATATAAATGTATACATATATAATCTTTATATAGGTTAATATATATACCAAGATGGTAAACTGAGGAAAACAAGGGAATAACTAACATAATTTCAGGATAGTGGGTACCTTTGGGGCAAAGAAAGGGTGACGCAATTGGGCAAGAACTCAAAAAACATAGGCTTTCAAAAGTAAAGGTAGTATCTTTTTGGAGCACCTGGGTAGCTCAGGGGGGTGCCTGGGTAGCTCAGTCAGTTGAGCATCTGACTCGTGGTTTTGGCTCAGGTCATGATCTCATAGTTTGGTGAGTTCAAGCCCCAGGTTGTGTTCTGCACTGGCAGTGTGGAGCCTGCTTGGGATTTTCTCTCTCCCTCTTTCTCTGCTCCTCCCCCAGTCATGCTATCTCTGTGTCTCTCAAAATATATAAATAAACTTAAAAAAAAAAAAAAGGTAGTATCTTACTTCTTAATCTGACTTGTGAGCAGTGATCATTTTACTAGTTTTTAAATGCTACTTATATGCTATATACATTCTTCTGGTATGCTATATTTCACAATGTATAAAGCATGCATTCTCAACAAAATACAAAGCATTTCATTTACAGTAAAAAGGAAAGACAAAAAGAAAGTCTGAGTATGAAAAAATAGATCAAGTCCATGTTTTAGAAAGATTATTCTAGTGGACACGAAGAAGAGAAACACCAAAGTCTCCTACTATCCAGGAGGAAGAAAATGAAGTTCTAACCTCAGCAATGCCAATCAAGTACAGATTTAAAAGATAAACCTTGTAAAAATAAGTAAATGAAAAATAAATAAGAGAGAAACCTTGGGAACACATAATTGACAGAATAGATAAGAAGATACTGATGTGTTTTGTGCCTGGCTTATTTGTGCCTGCGTTTATTTTTAAGATGGTGATAATGACCAAAGAGGCCTGTAGGGAAGACCTGTGTGAAGTGTGGGAGGTAGAATAAGAGTAAGCCGTGGAAAGATAGACCCACAAGAGAACAATGTCCCCAAAGCCAGGTGAGGAGTAAGAAGTTAGAGTTTACGTTAGTTAGCTTCCATCACCATAAAGTATGTTCTGAGGTCATCTGCTATTCTGAAATTTACAGGAATGGTTTTCTGGACTTGAGGAGAATGGAAGGCTTTGGAGCAGGAGCTATGGGAAATATAATGGGGGGGGGGGGACAGAGACAAAATGCTGAACAGCAATGAGGGCCTGACTGAAGTTGGAAGGCATGAACCTGTAGGAGAGTCATCTGGCATGAGTCATGACCTGGTCCAGCCACCTTGACTATCATTGAGCAGTTACCAAGATTGCAAACATTATCATGTCCAAAACATACAGATTCACACATGCAAGCACTAGCACATACACTCACACACTCTGAAGTCTGGGCTAAGCGATTTGTCAAAAGTCCATCAAAGACCATAGACCATGGCATTGAGGAGACTTTGTAAAAGCCCTTTTACTAGGTAATGTGATTTCCATGGATAAGTATTTCCATCTAGGCACAGCTTCTTCAGGATTCTGGTTGGACAGCACTTCTGGGAAAACTTACAAGAGGAAAGTTGCTGGGACAAATTACAACCCCCACTGCTTTAGCTGACTGCAAGGCAGTAGCTGATATTCACCCTCTTTCTCGTTCTGACCCTCTCCCACTTTTAGCCACTACTCTGGCTGGTCCAGGTGGCTTGCTTGGTGGTATGACCTAAGTCCTCATCTCTGAAATCTGTTTCTGTGTCCTTCTCAAGCCACAGTTACTGCATTTGCTTTTCACAATGGGCAGGAGAGGTGCCCTACACCTTTATGTAGCAGCAGGGTACCTGCTCATAATCATGGTCAATTACTTCTGCCAGTATGGTAACTTTCGTTGCTTGATGACCAGCTATAATAAGTGATGTGGTGCCAGCCAGGGCTTTGAGTTCTATGATCCATGATGGAAGCATCCTTATCTGAGAACAAGGACCTCAGGTTACTAGGGTGATGAGAAAGAGGACTACTTCTATTTCCAACCCTAAACTTCCAGACCCATGCATTTTACCTATTGAGTCCACAGTACTATATAATGTTTTTTTGTTGCAGTTGTATAGCATATCCTAAAGAATAGGACCCCATACTTTGAGTGTGTCATCTCTAAACCAGCCCCTCAGCTTTACCCCTGCCTTCAAGAAGCCATGCAGTATACTCCACAGTCAAATGCCAACTGCCACACTTCATCTGTTGTAAAGTGGTCCCTTGTTCCAAGGTAATGTTACGCAAGATTGCCTTTCAATAAGTTAGACACTCAAGGAACCCTCAGATACTGGTGTTGACCAACAACGAGCAAGCAGAAAAAAACCAACTCATACCTGGACTATGAGCGGATCTCAGGATGAAACACTGTACTTTCTATAGTACAAAGAATCTGATGTAGTCAATTCCAGCAAGTAGCTTGATATTGCAGGGGATATTACAATATCCAGGGATATTACTGTATCAGAGTGTGACAGTACTTAGCTATGATGGAAAATTCTGGCTACATGGCCACTGAATATCCTAAGTTTAGAAGCTCAATTTCCACCAGAGCCCAGTATAATGCCAGGAGTTGCTTTTCAAATGGCATACAGTTCTCTGTTGCAGATGATCTGTTCTTGCTCCTGAGGGGCTTCTCTGTGACTCACCTATGGGTCCATATCAGAAGCTCTATATGCTGTCTTTCTCTTTAACACATATCTCTAGTACTATGGAGTCTGCTATGTCATTGGCCCAAGGAACAGGCCTGCTTGCAAAAGAGTCTAAAACCTACTCAAATCTACAGTCCCTCTCTGTCATCCAAGACATGACTTATAGTATTCCTAAGAGCAGGTTATGCTGTCTCCAAACCCAAAGATGCCTACCAAATGTGCTTCTCAGTGGTAAGAAGTGCAAGATGTTGCTGGATACTCATCTATCTTGCCTCTAAAAACACCACGTTCAACGAACCATTCACATAGGTTCCTAAGGGTCATTCTCTTCTGCCTGCCATTATGACCTTGTTACTCACCATGGTAATTGTGCTACTTTATTTCTGACAGTTGAGTGTTGCTACTTGGCTTCTACTCCTCAGAAGTCCTATCATTCCCACTGTTACCAAGATCGGTTTTTTACAGCATGCCCCTACAATTAGCCCCAGCTTACAGAGGACATTCTACCATTGGGCTGCTTTTTATTAAATGCTTATTTATTTTGAGAGGGGAGAGGGAGGGGGGAAGAAGCAGAGAGAGAGAGAGTCCAAAGCATGTTCTGCATTGTCAGCATGGGAGCTCTATCTCACAAACTGTGAGATCATGACCTGAGCCAAAATCAAGAGTCGGACCCTTAATAACTGAGTCACCCATGCACCCCTACCACCAGCCTTCTTAAAGACCCTGATGTCCCCATGACCACCACCAATATATCCCTTATTTCCTTGATAAACTGAATGCCTTCCAGCCCTTGTGAAGAACTTGGCCAGTCAATATATTTTTCAGCCTTATGTGCTAGATTCATTGTAGCATGCCTTGTCCTCTGAGCCTTTGGATCCTTTCCTCCACAATTTCTTCCACTGGACTCCATAGAGGTTCTAGGACTTCTGCTTCATTTATTGTAGACCACTGGTCTTATCCAGCTTCTAAAACTATCCCAGCAGTATATTAGAAATACCCTTCAGACACTTGCTAGAGTGTTTTAACAGTGTATCATGGGAGAATGCCCCATATCAACAAATTCTCCCTTGACTGGCTTTTACTCCCCTGATCCCCACTTGATCCAACACTCTAATAGGCCATTCCCAAGCATATTCTCCCGGTTCTTTTTGGAGCATGCTAACCAAGTCTCACAAATCTCTATCTTTTTCCCAGTCTGTACTAAGATTTAGCCATTGTTATAGGTATGGGACTAAATGAAGAGATGAGGGAAGACCTGAGAAACAAAACCATTGTGTTATAAGGAGTCGGCCTTGTTTGGAGCCTCTTGATAGCTTTCGGGCAAGGAGAGAATTTCTATTTTCCAACAAGGTGTAAGTCTTCCGTAGAACGAAAGGTCTCAGGGGAATTGGCAGATTCAAAGTCTCAGGATCTCATTTGCTTCTTATCATGGCCTAATTTTAACACAGAAGACTCGTCTAGTCTAAGAATTTAGCCTTCTCTAAAATTCAGCCCACTTTTACAAGTAAATACAGGGTGACTAAGCATTGTCTAATGTTAGTTGTGTCTATCCTTCAACTACAGAAGATGAGAGCCTCAAATGCTCACAGGTGGCTTTCTAACACTTTGCTTTAAATTGGTAGCTAGTAGATGTAAGCAGGTCATTATTTCTCTTCATTGAATCAATAGCACTTAGCAATAGTCACCCAGTTCCATAGTCCTTACAGATACTATTTCCCCCATATTTCTCAAATACCTGAGACATTGCACCAATTATTACATTCCCTTCACCTGTACTCCATCCCTGTTCGCCACAGATAAAAGTCTTAGCAATGGTACTGCCACACTATACCTGGGATGATCAATATTCCCCCTACCTCCAGTGATTGCCTAACATCTAGACAACAAGGAATCCAACTTCAGAATTCTACCCTTACAGTTGCTTCCTAAGACCACTTCTGCTCTCGACTATCTTAGATCTTGTGCCCTAGAAGCAGCCTAAGAAAGGGATTCTTATTCAGGTTATTTTCTGAGAGAGGCGGGGCAGGGCAGCAGGAAGAACCAAGAGAGGCTGCGGTCTTGGTTTCCTTCTGTTCCCATAAGAAGCTCTGGAGCAGAAACTGTACTGCAGAGTTGGTCACAGCTTGAGACAAAAGGTTGACAGTTTTCTTCCCTCGTGTCAGACAGTCAATGTCTATAGTCCATCACAGGGGGCAGTGTTGGAGCTGGGTGTGTAGCCTTCCTGGGTGAGGCCCCTCCCCGTCAAGGGTAATTCTGCAGACAAGGGGACAGCTGTGAATGGTAATCAGCCTACACTACAGCAGCTAGGCAATGGATGCATCACAGCATGCAAGAGACCCAGCGGCATCCACTAAACTACTACTTCTTAAGATATTCTTAGTGCTCCAAATTACAGTAGCACAGAAGAGCAATTGCATAAAATCAAACTGTAAACTTAAAGTCATGCCGTGGTGTGTTGGGAGCTGGCCTCTATCAAACCACAAGAGTAGATTATACACAGCTCTTTCCAATTCAGTGACGTCATGTTGGTAGCTCAAAATTGTCTGTGGTGGGAATATTTACACCATGGAAACAGGCAGAAGCTACACATCAGGTCCTTTATCCATCTGTCTGTCTATCTGTCTATCTGCCTATCTGCCTGCCTATCTATCTATCTATCCATCTGGAAAGGACAGTCAAGTTGTTAGATATTTACCAGCACACACGGAAGCAGTGCGAGACAGAAAGCTTTATTCCTGATTTTAAATATGAGGAAAACAAGCTAAGAAAGAGCAATTAAGTGATAGTTTTAGAATTAAAACCTGTTGTTATCTACTTCATTGCAATGGGAATAATGAGGTTTAGTTCAACAGACATTTATTGAGTGACAACCATGTGCGAGCACCGTCATCACTAAGATACATTCTCAGTCCACAATGGAAATGGGATGGAAGTTCAATCTTCGGAAAACAAAGAAGATAGTATCTTGAAACCTTGATGGGATCACTTCAAATTATTTTCACATCTTTCAGATTTTAATAATGTTCTAAAGATTTTTCGCTTTCAAATTTATAAAATGAGGGTTTAAAAAATTGAATCCCAATGCTTCCATTTATGAGATACATATTTTGAAATGCACAAAGCTTAACACAAACGAATGAATTGTTAATAGGAAAATCAATAGTAAAGGTAACCGTCCTGTTTCAAATGGCTGAAGGAGCAGATCCCTCAGAGTCAAGATGAGGGCGTGACTCTACTATACTTTTCAATTGAGTCAAGACCGTTTTTTGTTGTGGTGTTTCAAGTGAGTTGGAACACCTTTGGGCTTTTATTTTAACAAGTGACGTTTTCATGTGATCAGAATTCTTGTGGCCCTGGAGAAACAAGCAGCATTTCTCTCTTCCAACATCTGATTCCATATTGTTTTCAGAGCCAGAACTAGAGTTGTTCTGAAGAAGTTTCCAAATAAAGCAGCTCCAGCTGCTCGTGGTACACGCATCTTCTCATCTCCATTCAGGAAAGGTCGATTAGTTCAGTGCCTTCCTCTCTTCGGATATTTGCTGATCTGCCAGTTTTAAGACGGTCATATTTCAAATCTTCTCTTCTGTTCCTCCCTTTATTTTCTCACACCTTTGTCCGTAACCCACTCCCTATCTGTCCTAGGATCTCCACTTCATTTTTCATCCCAGCTGCACTTGCTTGCTCCTCTCATTACTATTTCTGGCAGAACAGTACATTATGGTCACACTGTCATTGGTCTTCGGTGCCATCAGGATACTCTGATGGAAGGGGAGAAATTAAAAGATGGCTTTCTATTGCCATAGTTAGAGGTATAATCACAGCAACAGAAACACTCATAACACTGGTAAATGTACCAATCTGAGCGCCTTACTGGTTCTTTGAGAACCCAATTCATGTGTGCGTAGAAACATTCACACACACGCACACCTACGCGCACATACATACGCACACACTCCGTATGATTATATATCCTTTTCCTAACTGAACACAGCAAAGGCAACAGTACTCTTCAAAGGGTTTCTTCTCACTGGGCCGAATTTTGTAAGTGTGCTATCCGGGAAGGTTGTATACGACAGACAAAGACCAAAAAGATTGCTTGTTCCAAGAATTTACTGAACGATTTCATATTGTTGAATTTCACCCATTAACACATGGATTTAGATCCTAACAATGACTGACAGACATTTGGAAAGCAAAAGTAAAAGTTGACCTGCAGACAGTTCAAATTGGCCATATGCTTGCTGTCACCATTAACAGTTTGTAGACCATCCTAATTTATGCTTCAGCTAGCTAACCTGATATATTTTAAAGAGAGGGAATACCTGTTTCTTTTTCAAATAAGGTATTTTATTTTTCCCTATGATTCATAAGTATGACAACATAATAAATGATGAAGGATAAATTTAAGATAGTTTGAAGGGGGAGGAACAGTTTTTTTGCACCCTGGAACCTATCACAAATGTTTCCACCTGAATGCCCGCCTCACTGACAAAATTCTCTAACAATATTCATCAGGTACAATTTCAGAAATAAAAGGTATTTCCTTCAACATCATTTTTAAGGGGAACTTCTTGGTGCTTAGAAATCACTGTAGTTGGAATTGTATATACGTAAATAAATGACTACAAATACTCAGTTTTTACTCCAGTTTTTGCCTTTTTGGAAAAGAATTCTATTACCCTCTTGTGTGTTTAAATAACTAAACATCCCATTAACTAGCTGCCCTTTCTTTCACTTCTTGAAGCTTCATTCCTCAGGCACCATTATTGCTGGAAGGGAGTTCCGATGAAAGGGAAAAGAGAAAGAGGTCCATGTGAGTTGTTCCAGAATTTGACACTTCAGTGCCGACCTACTCACCCTTTCCCCTTCATGTGCTGGGGAAAGGAAGGGTCTTCAACTTTTCCAGTTTTAATCAGATAGCCCAGATGGTCATGCTCATAGTAAAAATGTTATTAAAGCCTGTGTAAATAAACTAATTAAGAGATTTACTAATTAATTTTTAAAATATTCTAGATTCTGAACAAGGGCTATAGATTGTGTCATACAATCTTTGTCCCTTCTGTTTGCAGCATAGTTGTTGGGAGGTGGTGGTACTCAATAAATGAATTTTAATTAGTTAGTTAAAACAGTTATTTATAAGTCATAATATGTATTCTGCTTCAAAAAGTGCCACGCTTATGTCAAAATATTCTGAAACAATTAAACCAACCGTCTAAAACATAGAACCATTAATTATTTTATGATAAGATACTCGGTTGCTTACATTTTAGCAACCGTCACCTTTCAAAGATCTCTTCTGAGGACACGGAAGGCACGGATCAGGAAAACAAGAAATAACTCGCGGTGAGCCACGGAAATGAAACCTGGAAAGAAAAGGAAAACGGTTCGACTGAGGGCTCCTGCTCGTCGTCACGCCGAGGGACAAAGCCCTCGGAGATGCTTTCAAAAAGGACCCACGACTCGCCCGACACCACCTCTCCGGTTTGTCACGGCTGGCCCTCCTTGCCCTCTAAACGGTCACTGGGAGGAGGGCGAAGGACGCCCCGCTTCACGTGAGGCCCCACCAAGACTCTCGGTTCCTCTGCGACAGCGAAGCCCTGGGCAGCTGGCGCCCTTCCGCAGGGAGCTCCAGACACCCCTTTGCCACATTGCGAGTTTCCTCAGGCAGCAGATGTCTTGGAGCTGCTGTGCAGGTCTCCAGCTCTACCGAGCCACCTGTACGACATATTTAATGCACCGGCAATGCTTTTGATGCCGCTTGGGAAAGATTTCTTTCTTTCTTTCTTTCTTTCTTTCTTTCTTTCTTTCTTTCTTTCTTTTTTTTAATTTAATTTTTCTCTCAGCCCCTGCACGATGGGTGGCACTATTGTATGAAATTCGGCCCCCTGTTGCAAAGTTTTGTACTCCGAAACAGAAGGGAGAAGCCTCTCCCCCCAAACGATTCAGGAAAAGGCTGTCGCCTTCTAGAGCATGACAGTTACGCTTCGTTCCTTAAAAATCGAATGGTTCCGAAAGGCAGTTTTGCTGAACCACTCCACAGCAAAGTTAAGCAGCTAAGTGTTAAACTGCTGACCTTCTGCAGCACTCCGACACTACCAAACTTTAAACTGCGGGTGCAATCCTCTTAGAACATTATCTGGAACACATTCTGACTTTTTCGGCTGCTAAAGTGATACTTACAGTACCATTGTGTCTGTTTAGTTTAAAAATGAGGTTGATAACGATAATGCTTTTCCATAAGATGATCTTCTACTTTTTAATGATACCCGTAGTTTCCCCTACATAAATGACTAAATCCTTACAGAATCTCGGTCTTGATTAGCACTCCTGCTAGTAAAATTTCACATACTAAATCAGCACCAGCTGTAGCAAGAAAGAAAGAAAAAGGCAAGTGTAAATGTTCCATATGCCCCACCAAATTGGCATCTGTGTCAGTAACCCTTTTTTTTTAAGCTATTGTATACATACATTCTCTTAAGTGTTTTGTTCACAGAATACTGCTAACAAAATTCCTCTGTTGGCATCTCAAGGAAAGAGCCTGTCCTTGATATCATTCCACTGCACAAAACACAATTTCTCTTTCTCCCCTTGTGGTCACAGACACACCTGAACGTTCTATTTATGTAAGTTGCTTCAAGTTAGCGAACCTTTATTTTGACATCTGTTCTCTGTAATGTGACACTGCAGTGCTCTTATAAAGCTGTTTTACAGCTGGAGTTAAATGGATAGCAACGCCAAATAGTGTCAGAGAAACAATAGAATTATTTCGGTCGACCTGAAAGGTATCTCGGAGAGCAGGCTCAAAACAAATAACCTGGAATGTGGTGGAGATAGCATTTGTGATCACTCTCATCTCGTCATCCATATTTTCTTCAAATTACGAGGTGCCTCTACATAGATAGGTGATATAGCTATACCAGAAATAGTCCAAATGACATATGTAAAGCACGGTGTTATACTACTTTAGGTGGTTTCCAATAGTTTACCCAACAAGACCTTATTAACTGTCTGAAACCCATTAAATATAGTTCTTCGGGGACATATTCAAACCATCCCTAGGAATCCTACAATAGCCATCAGAAAGCTACAAACACAGAGGAGCATACTAATTAAATGGTTTACATAGAAGGAGTACTGGTCGGATATGTCCCAGAGAGCTATCTCATTGGAGGAAAAAAAATGTATTCTCTTCTCTCTTTGGAACATGGTTATGTTGGTGAAGGCCAGCCGACACGAAAAAGAGAACTGACCACTCTTTCTTTGTGACAGTTTTGATTCCTGCTCATTCATGTGTTCTCACACATGTTGAAAACCTTATGTTGTTCTTGTTTACTTGGAGGTCTGCCTCTCTTGATCTGACTCTAAGCTCCTCAAGAGTTGAGATAATATCTGTGTGGTCCTGTATCTATCTTACCAGAGTATCAGAATTTAGTAGATATGCAGGAAAGGTTTACCCACATCAAAATGGCTAAGAAGAACTAACAGTTTTTGTTAAACCTAAACGAACTAGTTGGGAAGCAACTTACCAACTCAGATCAAATGACCCAACTAAATGAGGACAAGGAAAAATGGATGAAAATGTCCCTTACTTTTCTGAAGTTTCCTACTACATAAATATCTTTCATCATGTGTTATCATAGTGCTCTTGAGATTTAGTCAAAGTTATACTTGATTACCATTTTATATCTAAGGGTGAACACCAGGAGATATTTTGGATACAAGTTTGAAAATCACTTTGACCTTAAGATCTAGTTTACCTAAATTCTTTTCTTTCCTTTTTTTAAGTTTATTTATTTATTTTGAGACAGACAGAGACAGCATGAGTTGGGGAGGGGCAGAGAGAGAAGGAGAGAGAGAGACTCTCAAGCAGACTCTGCGCTGCCAGCAAGGAGCCTGACGTGGGGCTCAAACCCACAAACCGTGAGCTCATGACCCGAGCCGAAACCAAGAGTCGGACACTTAACCGACTGAGCCACCCAGCGGCCTCTACGTAAAGTCGTAATGAGTAATTTAGAGAAGGTCATGTGGGAAAATCCACAATTGTAGTATATCTTGCAAAGTGCTTTTTTAAATTCATTCTCTTAAAAATACGTAGCTTCTCTTATAAGACAATGGCCTCTCTCCCCAGTACTGTAAGTGATCCAACAAAGCTGCTAGCCACCTCTCAGGGAAGCTGTGATACTGAGAAGTTTGGATGAGATGATCCGATGTTTATATACATGAAATCCAACTGCACCTACCAACCCTAGAGAGATCTTGTAGCTGTTATAATGATTATACTGAGCTGATTCTTAAAACATTTGGTCATATTATAGTTGGCAGTAACAGTGGTAAGATTTCTATTGCTACTAACCTATATGCTCCTGAAATGTAAGTACCATTGTTTTTAATCTCCAGATTCCCACAGTGACGCAGAGTATGTATTTTAAAATGACTGTCGAGTACCTGAACTTTTTTTGAACAATTGATTCCTTAACTTGGTTGTCCCCTTGTTTTTAGACCAAAGTTTGTCATTGACATGCTTATTTTCATACAGTCGTATGGATGGTAAAGGAACACGCTGATACGGGATTTCCTCAAAGGACAGACAAGTATAAAAATGAACCTGGGGAGTCAATCAATCAAAAAGTCCTTTCCAAGAACACTGTGTATGCAGTCCCATGACACTTCTTCATGTAGCGTCATCAACCCCAAAGAATGAGGACAGTAACTTGAGCAAGCTGAAACAGTGTCAAGCCAGCATTC
This sequence comes from Puma concolor, assembly GCF_028749965.1. Taxonomy (NCBI): domain Eukaryota; kingdom Metazoa; phylum Chordata; class Mammalia; order Carnivora; family Felidae; genus Puma; species Puma concolor. The sequence continues at coordinate 135,771,000 of NC_141674.1, forward strand.
TGGTCACTCTATGTCTATGTCTGGTTGTTAAGCATTTTGAACATCAGCTTTGGTTTCTGATCTAAGGCAATTTGCGACTACATTGAGAAGACACCATATCATTATAATCTTAAAATAATGAAGCAATAAGCAGTATGTGAAAAATAGGGTCATTTAGCCAATGTTTATAAGGAGGTTGTGGAAAACGGTCATGTTTAGGAGGCAAAGTTGTGGAGGTGATGACATCTGGAATTTGTACTTACAGCACTGGTCTTCATATCCCAAGGTGATGTTTGGACTAACATGGTCTATGCATACTGGGAACTGATAGGTACCACTTGTCATTGCCTTTTATAATTTCATAGTCTTTGCTCACCAAAAGCTACCTCGTTCTCTAGAGTTGCACGCCAGGGTGGTTTGTATGTGGTGGTTGCTTCTTAAGAGGCCACAGCCAGGTCACACGCTATTTAAAGCACTCCTTTATTTAAGACAACTTTCAAGTGTTTCTTCTCCCTTTGCTATCTATGATTGCCCCATTTCAGTTTGCCATAGAACAGCTGTTTCGATATCCAGCATTTATCCGTTCTCTGCATGCATCCAGCCCAGAGGGATTGTTAAGCAGATCATTGTTTTAATTCTGGCTACATTCCAGGTCCCCATTATTAGTGATCCTGTCTTAACATTTACTGTTCAGTTTGGCTCACAGGTGATGTTGATTAAATTGGAAATGCCATCTGGGGTAGGTTCTCGTCTGGTAGGCACATTCAAGGCTGAGCACACCATTCTCTCGTTTTGGTGTGATGCTTTATGCCGCATCTGATGGCCTTCTGGACATGGTTTCGTGCAACCTGGGTTTGACTCCTAGCTTATCCTTTTGGTAGTTGTGCAAAATTGGGCAATCTACCTCACTATAGGGTTTCAGTTTTCTAATGAATAGAACAGAGAGAATAATCATTAAGTCATTTGTTCACTTAGTTCCTTGTTAATTTTGTAACCATTTACTTGGCAACCACTTGGTGTCCGATACTGTGCTAGGTGTAGAGAAATCAGAGATAAAGAAGGAATCAAAGCGGAGGAGAGAAGACACATACCCAGAATGATGGCACGACTACATGTACTGTTTACAAAACGTCTCTTTGCTAACAGTTACAAGCAAAGAGCTCTGCAGCCTGGAAGAGAGAGCAACAAAATGGGCCTAGGAATCATAGGATTTCTCCAGAAGGACATGAGCATTGAACTGCATCCTGAAGATCAAAAGCTCCAAACTTTGCTTTTGTACATCTCATTGGTTAAAATGTCCGTGTCACGATAACATACGATAATTTTATCTCTTCCATTGGGGGAAAATATCAAACGTGTACAAATTACTTATTCATTTCATTAGTTGATTTAAATAAGCAATGAAGACTTTAAAACATGTGCTCCACTCTTGGTGGGAATGCAAATTGATGCAGCCACTCTGGAAAACAGTGTGGAGGTTCCTCAAAAAATTAAAAATAGACCTACCCTATGACCCAGCAGTAGCACTGCTAGGAATTGACCCAAGGGATACAGGAGTGCTGATGCATAGGGGCACTTGTACCCCAATGTTTATAGCAGCACTTTCAACAATAGCCAAATTATGGAAACAGCCTAAATGTCCATCAACTGATGAATGGATAAAGAAATTGTGGTTTATATACACAATGGAGTACTATGTGGCAATGAGAAAAAATGAAATATGGCCCTTTGTAGCAACGTGGATGGAACTGGAGAGTGTTATGCTAAGTGAAATAAGCCATACAGAGAAAGACAGATACCATATGTTTTCACTCTTATGTGGATCCTGAGAAACTGAACAGAAACCCATGGGGGAGGGGAAGGGAAAAAAAAAAGAGGTTAGAGTGGGAGAGAGCCAAAGCATAAGAGACTCTTAAAAACTGAGAACAAACTGAGGGTTGATGGGGGGTGGGAGGGAGGAGAGGGTGGGTGATGGGTATTGAGGAAGGCACCTTTTGGGATGAGCACTGGGTGTTGTATGGAAACCAATTTGACAATAAATTTCATATATTAAAAAAAATTTAAAAAATTAAAAAAAACCCATGTGCTCCATACCACATTGGATTGTTTTGCGAACCAAATGGCACAATTTGTGAACAAACACCTTTTAAAAGTACTGGAGAAAGCTCTTTCAAACATGTGGGTGATGTTGCTTGTCTGGCCTATCCCGAGAGGCTATCCCAGAAAAATGTGATATATATATATAATAATAAGAGTGGTAATTGCTAACACTTAATTTGTTCTTACAATGTACTAGACCCCATCCTAAATGTTTTATATATATTTGCTCCTTTAATCCTCACAACAGCCAGCAAGGCAGGTTCTGGAGGTAAGCCAAATAAACTTGTCAGTATGGGACTATTTTTGACCTACAAAAATGACAGTTTCATACGGTTCAACCTGGTATTACACCAGTATTTTAGGGGTAATATATTACATCACTATATTAGATGAAGAAAAGAGGTGCAAATAGGTTAATTTACTCAAGATCACAGTGTTAGTAAAAGATTATTTTTTTTCTTATTTTTTATGGACATTGTGAGTTTGTTAGAGTTCTTGGATTACAAGAATAAAAGCCCAAAATGTCTAACTTGACAGAGAAAAATAATTGATTGAAAGGATGTAGAACCACTCATAGAATCAAAGGAAAAGCTGAACAACAGAATATTTCTAGAATCCCATGGTTTCTCATCACCTCAAGGTCTACATCCTCTTTAAAGCCACCATCATTCCTCACCTGGATGAATGCAGGAACCTCCTAACTAGTCCCTGGGTTTCTGCCCTTGACCTTCAGGCGATTTCCAACCTAATAAACAAATAGATGATGTTTGTTTCTTTGTTTGTTTCTTTGTTTTAATGTTTATTCATTTTTGAGAGAGAGAGAAAGAGAGAGAGCACAAGCAGGTGAGGGGCAGAGAGAGAGAGGGAGACACAGAATCCAAAGCAGGCTCCAGACTTTGAGCTGTCAGCACAGAGCCTGACACAGGGCTTGAACTCACAAACCACAAGATCAAGACCCGAGCTGAAGTCAGAAGGACTGACTGAGCCACCCAGGTGCCCCCAAATAGATGATATTAAACGTAGATCAAGAAATGCTACTCTCCTACTTAAACTGTTCAATGGCTCCATTTCACTCCGGGTCAAAGCCAACATCTTTTCTCTTGACCATGGAATCCCTATGTGATCTTCCCCCAGCCCCCAGACCACTCTGACCTCACCTCCTACCACCCTCTCTCTCCTTCCCTCTGCTCCACTCACATTCCTTGAAGACCCAGGGCATAATCCCACCTCAGACCTTTGCATCTTTGGGTCTTTCTCCAGATAACCATGTAGCTCATTCCCACACCTCCTTCCGGTTTTTCTCACACCTCACCTTCTCAATGAGATCTTCCTTCCCTCCCCATTTAAAGTTTCCTTTTTATTTAAATTTATTTATTTATTTTGAGAAAGACAAGGCTCAAGTGGGGGAGGAACAGAATAAACAAAATGGTCTCTGTGCTGAGAGCAGTGAGCCCATTGTGGGGCTGGAACACATAAAACATGAGAGATCATGACCTGAGCCAAAGTCAATACTTAACCAACTGAGCCACCCAGGCGCCTCTTCCCCCCCATTTAAAATTTCAATCCCACGTGGCACCTGGGTGGTACATTTAGTTAAGCGACTGATTCTTGGTTTCAGCTCAGGTCAGTCTCATGGTTCGTGAGATCCAGGCCCACGATGGGCTCCACGCTGACAGCACAGAGCCTGCTTCAGATTCACTCTCTCCCTCTCCTTCCCTCTCTCTCTCTGCCCCTTCCCCGTTCTTGCTCTCTCTTTCCCTCTCTCTCAAAATAAATAAGTAAACATTCAAAATTTCAACTCCGCCCCATAGAGAAGCATCCCATCCTCCTGCTTTCCTTAATTTTTTCTCTGTAGTACTTATTATTGTTTCACATATTATACGTTTGCTGACTTACATTTATTATTGATCTTAAGTAAAATACTAGGGCAGGGACATTTTGCACAGTAGATAGCACCTAAATAAATACTCGTTGAATAAATGAATGACTAAACCATGGAAAAGTAACACAAACAAAGAAACAAATAGAACAAAACTACACAAAAGTAGAGTGTTGCAGAGCCAGGATGTTCCCACTACTCTCCATGAAATTGTGTTCAAAATAATAATTCTTAGAAGAAAGTATGATGGGCATAGCTTAGGTCCCATGCTCATCCACTGGCCAGAATAGGGCAAGACACAATGAGTCTCTAAAAAAAATAGCAGACAAAGGCATTATACTTCTAATACCATAAGAAGGAGGAATGGATTCTAGGTAAGTAAAAATCAATAGATATACCACCCACTGCACATGCTGACCTTCTTGATTGGCTTATCTACTTTTTACTGTATTTTCTAGGCAATCAATATATCATCTAGTATTCTTCAAAAACAGACTTCCATGAAAATTTGATTTAAAATCAGACTTCCCAGTGCAAACCATTATTGTCTCCATTTTCTTTGTATTGATTATCTTCCCACAGTTGTGGGTAAAGTTTAAAATATACTATACATATATTAGAATACCGGTGTATCTTATAGAAGCGTTTTTGAATTCTTACATTTAGGATTTTTATTTTATATTAATGAAAATACTGAAATTATCAGCTTCTAGCTGATTATACTGCTTTTGCTGACAACAAGGCAATGTGTGCTAATTGAAAAAAAACTGGACACATAGACAAGTATGTAAAGCTATTTAGATCATGCCTTACCCCTTGTTTTCATTCTATCCCACAGGTATAATGTCTTTTAACATGTGGGATATGTACTTCCAGTATATTCTTCTTTAATTTTTTTAATGTTTTTTTTTTTTAATTTATTTTTGAGAGAGAGAAAGAGAGAGACAGAGCACGAGCAGGGGAGGGGCAGAGAGAGAGGGAGACACAGAATCCGAAACAGGCTCCAGGCTCTCAGCTGTCAGCACAGAGCCCGACGCAGGGCTCGAACTCATAAACTGTGAGATCATGACCTGAGCCGAAGCTGGACACTTAACTGACTGAGCCTCCCAAGCACCCCTGTACTTCCAGTATATTCTTATATCCAGCATACAAAATCACTAGATAGAATATTTTATGCACTACTCTGTAAACTGCATATTAGATAAATTAACATAATGCATGTTATTCTACAACTTGCATTCTTCATTTTACATTTTATCATGGACAACTTTTCATGCCACATCGGTCTACTTTATTCAAAGTCCATATAGTGTTCCATCAGATGAATGTATCGTAACTTATTTAACCAAGCCTTTAATGATGAATATTGCTGCTACAACCGATGTCACTATATGTAAATGTTCATTTGCATTTTTAGGGTAAAGTCCAAACTGTACAATTACTGAGTGAAAGTGTAGATCTACTTTATATTTTGATACATATTACTAGATTGCACGAGAGAAAATTTATCACAACAAACATTCCCATCAACGACATATGGTAATGTTCACTTCTTAACACTTACCATCATCTAATAAAAGGCATGGAATCTATTAGTTTGTCTGTGAACTCTAGACTTTAGATACCAGAACTTATACAGTTCCATTTTTCACTGGTATTGGGAGGTGAGTCAGACAACTTAGAGTCAAGGGGTTTCAACATTTTCATCAAGACTGGATCCTCCCTGAAGTAGACAGATGGATGCCGAAATATAGTACTTAGAAACACAGTATATGCCAACAATGGAAGTACAGGACACAGACACCTCCAGCCCACATTCTCTGGACTTTGGCAGACAAACATGTTTCCAGTGATCTGAGGCTCTACCTCTGATCCTTCACAATACAGCTACTACAAACTCATTGAGTAGACACATCAGATAAAACATACCTGCCATCCCTGAACTAAGCTGTTGGTTTTGTCACATGGATGGAATTCAGAAGATACAGAATTCTCACCAGATGTATTTCAGAGGATGGGGAAAGTGCATGTGGCATCTGATCAGTGGCTTTAAGTCCATTTTTTAAAAGTGCTCCCCGGGGTGCCAGGGGGGCTCAGCTGGTTAAGTGTCTGACTTTGGCTCAGGTCATGATCTCACGGTTTGTGAGTTTGAGCCCTGCATCAGGCTATCTGCTGTCAGCACAGAGCCTGCTTGAGATCCTCTGTACCCTTCCCCTCTACCCCTCCCCTGCTTGCTCTTGTGTGTGCTCTCTCTCTCTCTAAAAAATAAATAAACTTAAAAATAAATAAGTAAATAAAAGTGCTCCCCAATGTTCAATAGTATCAAAGATGTGAACAGGTGGAAGCCTAAAGCTTGGTTTGTGGGTGCACCTAGTAGAAAATAATAAATAGCTGATTCAGAATGATTCTGGTCAGAATCTTGCTGGTGACGGAAACAAACATTACCAGAATAGCAACTACATCCATTTGATTTCATAAAACAATTAGAAATTCTGTATTTTTTGTCCAGTATATCTTCAATGGTACATATATTTCAATAAATAGATAAAACATAATCTGCTGTCCCAAATTTTTTTGCTGTCCCAAACGTCCTTGATACTACACTGGTAAGGACATTTAATGCTAGCTGCTGTAACAAACAACCCCCAAATCTCATGGGTTAACACAACAAAATATATTTCTTGTTCTCAAAGACTCTCTGATGAGAGTTTTCCTGGGTGCCTCTTTCAAGTGGTGACTATCGGACCCAAGCCCTGTGTATCTTGTGACTTCAACGAATGACCTCCATTGTTACTTCCAAAGGAGAAGAAAAATCGTGAAAGATCACAGAGATGGTTTGCTGGGCAGTTCTGGAAGTGCTGTATCTCACTTCCATCCACTACTGGATGTCCAAGACCTAATCTCATGGCCAATCCTGAAAGAAGCTGGAAATGGAGTCTCCTTGTGTGCCAGAGAGAGGAAATGGGATGGGTGAACATCCAGAAGGGCCATCTCTGCCACAAGTACACAACCAGGCTTAGGAGTTTTATTGTTCTTTGTAAATCTAGCAGTAAAACTCACTTACTTAAAAATTTGAAGGGAAGCGGTGTCAGAGTGGCTCAGTTGGTTGTGAACATCTGACTCTTGATTTTGGTTCACTTTATATTCCCAGAGTCGTGGGATCAAGCCCCACGTCAAGCTCTGCACTGAACGTGGAGGCTGCATAAGATTCTCTCTCCCTCCCTCTCTCTCTTTCTCTCTCCCTTTGCTCCTCTCCCCTGCTCACTCTCTCTCTCCCTAAAATAAAATTTTTAAAAAATTTTTGGAAGGAATATTGTTTTGCTATATTTTACTGATTTCTTTATGCCATACAATTCTTCATTCTTGGGAATAAAATTGTATTATGAATATGACTGAATTCATAGATTCTTAGATCTGAAAGCTGGAAGTGATCTCAAGAGTTTTCTTAGTTGAATTCACCTCCTCAGGCAGGTGATATTCTCTCCAAAAGTGCTCAACCTTTTTTAACCACCAAGAATACCTTCAGTTATTTCTCTACAAAGACCTTATGTTTAGAAATAATTTGTCTACCAAATCACATTTATGGGGCGACAGCATTCATTTTTACCATGTGTTACTAATCAGAAATAGATAAAGCTGCAAATCAAAAGTTCTGAGCAGAATGTGGAGACTAGTCTTACACTGAATTAATGTAAAAAGCCAGCCAGATACAAAGAAACCTGAAATTCCAGTGAGCCTTTGCGTTATCTTAGCATTATGGACTAAACCCTGTCCTCTCCCAAAATCATACGTTAAAGCTCTAACACCCATGTGACTGTCTTTAGAGATAAGGCCTTTAAGGAGGTCATTAAGGTTAAGTGACGTCCTGAAAGTATGCCCTCATCCAGTAGGATCGGTGTTCTTATCAGAGGAAAAGACACCAGAGGTTCTTTCTGTATGCACACACAAGAAAGTCCCTGTGATAACAGAGCAAGAAGGTGCTGTCTGCAAGGCAGGAAGAAAGGTTTCACTAGAAACCAACCCTCCTGTCCTCTTGATCTTGGCCTTCAGACCTCCAGAACTGTAAGAAAATACATTTCTATTGTTTAAACCACTCAGTCTGCGGTATTTTGTTATGGCAGCCTGAGCAGAGTAAGATAATTAAAAGTCAAAGTTTTATACATCTTTAAAATATGAAAATAGACCTCAAATGTTTACTCTGTCATAGTCCATTGTGACTAGGAACAACTGAATTATCCTCCTTCGGTAAAGAGCTTTACTTCTGAAGGATGGTGTCATCTTAAGTCTCATTTTTGCTGGATGCGACTCTGTATATTGTGAGCCATGTATCAGAAAGTCCTGGCTGGAGGAAGAATGCACCCCACAGACATGGAATTAAATAAGACTTGGTGTTTGTTTATTTGCTTGTTCTTTAATATAATGTCCCACCTTCCGGAGATGCAGGTTCTAGCTGTGATATTCTCCCCAGCAATCTTCACATATAAGCATACATGTACGTTAAAGGATATTGAAAGTGTCAACCCAACTTATTATTTTTAGATTAGTGCAGAGGATAAAGATAAGGGAATCATGGCAATTAAATAAAACATTTCAATCTGCCACCGACAGATCATTTTCCCATCCCTCTTCAAGGCAAGCATCAGTACACACAGGTGAAGGAAAAGTTATGAGGCAGAATGCCAGGGTCATTTTTTGCAAAAATTCCAAGCCCTGTTTTGCAAAGAGGCACCAGTCAAAGGCGTTTGCCATTGGGTCCTCTCTCCCTCCCCCTGCCCACATGACTCTCGTATTGTACTTCTTGAGTCTGCTTCTCTGACCAACACAGCCTTAAAGAATGTGAAGACTGTTAGAAAGCAGGATTTAGCATCCCCATTTTAATAATAAATACAAACACACACTTACCCAGTACGGTTTACGCCTGCCTGCAACCAAAACAGCTGAACAGATTGTGATGAAATTCAGAGACTGACAGTCTGACAAAAAAATCCCTTTTTGTCTAAAATCTGGCTTCCATAGGTTTTTGCAAATCTAAATATTTGATTTTGCACTGGAAAAGGAGCCAGTCTTATGTACAATTTATAAAATAAATGTGTAGATACATGTTTAAAAATCTCCAAATTTTGTCAACACATACTGTCCAACTTTAAAGACTTTTTCTCCCCCATTTTTTTCCCTATGACTTGGGTGTATTTTCCTCCTGCCTTTTAAGGCTTTAACTATATTTATCTCATAAGAACTCTTTTGCAAACCAGTGTTTCAATAGTGATTTAACAGTAGATTCAGTGTCAAGTTGCCCTTTCCACAGCAGGGACTTTTAAGCCTTGCTGTATTATACTTGCAAGACACTCAGGAGCTGGAGTTGGGACATATAATATTTTCTTTGAAGTTTGCCTTTCATGACACACGGGGATGCAAACAGGCTTCAGTTACTCAACAGTCAAATAATTCCACCACACAGCGACCAGGGCCATATATTGTACCAAATTTTCTAATTATGTCTTTGTGATACTTGCTACATGAGGTCAGGCAAAGGCAGACTAGAATCAATACAAAACTCCTTGTCTACACACGACGTGTAGGCTTTGAGAAATTTCATTTACCACTTCAAAATTCCTTTGGGAAGTCATAATTGCAATAAAAATAACTTGATGAAAACCTTAAAGATATTTCTGATCAATTAACGTATGTTAAAGGTACTTATTGTACCAGAGATTTTGTTTTTGTTTTTTTTTTTTTCAGGATATATTTTTTAAATATGAAATTTATTGTCAAATTGGTTTCCATAAAGCACCCAGTGCTCATCCCAACAGGTGCCCTACTCAATAACCATCACCCACCCTTCCCTCCCTCCCACCCCCCATCAACCCTCAGTTTGTTCTCAGTTTTTAAGAGTCTCTTATGCTTTGGCTTTCTCCCTCTCTAACTTTTTTTTTTCCTTCCCCTCCCCCATGGGTTTCTGTTCAGTTTCTCAGGATCCACATAAGAGTGAACACATATAGTATCTGTCTTTCTCTGTATGACTTATTTCATTTAGCATAACACTCTCCAGTTCCATCCACGTTGCTACAAAGGGCCATATTTCATTCTTTCTCATTGCCACATAGTACTCCATTGAGTATATAAACCACAATTTCTTTATCCATTTATCAGTTGATGGATATTTAGGCTCTTTCCATAATTTGGCTATTGTTGAAAGTGCTGCTATAAACATTGGGGTACAAGTGCCCCTATGCATCAGCACTCCTGTATCCCTTGGGTCAATTCCTAGCAGTCGTACTGCTGGGTCATAGGGTAGGTCTATTTTTAATTTTTTGAGGAACCTCCACACTGTTTTCCAGAGTGGCTGCACCAGTTTGCATGCCCACCAACAGTGCAAGAGGGTTCCCTTTTCTCCCATTCTCTCCAGCATCTACGGTCTCCTGATTTGTTCATTTTAGCCACTCTGACTGGCGTGAGGTGATACCTCAGTGTGGTTTTGATTTGTATTTCCCTGATGAGGAGCGACGTTGAGCATCTTTTCATGTGCCTGTTGGCCATCTGGATGTCTTCTTTAGAGAAGTGCCTATTCATGTTTTCTGCCCATTTCTTCACTGGATTATTTGTTTTTCGGGTGTGGACTTTGGTGAGTTCTTTATAGATTTTGGATACTAGCCCTTTGGCTGATATGTCATTTGCAAATATCTTTTCCCATTCTGATGGTTGCCTTTTAGTTTCGTTGATTGTTTCCTTTGCAGTGCAGAAGCTGTTTATCTTCATGAGGTTCCAATAGTTCATTTTTGCTTTTAATTCCCTTGCCTTTGGAGATGTGTCAAGTAAGAAATTGCAGCGGCGGAGGTCAGAGAGGTTTTTTACTGCTTTCTCCTCTAGGGTTTTGATGGTTTCCTGTCTCACATTCAGGTCCTTTATCCATTTTTAGTTTATTTTTGTGAATGGTGTAAGAAAGTGGTCTAGTGTCATTCTTCTGCATGTTGCTGTCCAGTTCTCCCAGCACCATTTGTTAAAGAGACTGTCTTTTTTCCAGTGGATATTCTTTCCTGCTTTGTCAAAGATTAGTTGGCCATACTTTTGTGGGTCCAATTCTGGAGTCTCTATTCTATTCCATTGGTCTGTGTGTCTGTTTTTGTGCCAATACCATGCTGTCTTGATGATGACAGCTTTGTAGTAGAGGCTAAAGTCTGGGATTGTGATGCCTCCCACTTTGGTCTTCTTCAATATTACTTTGGCTATCTGGGGTCTTTTGTGGTTCCATACAAATTTTAGGATTGCTTGTTCTAGCTTCGAGAAGAATGCTGGTGCAATTTTGATTGGGATTGCATTGAACATGTAGATAGCTTTGGGTAGTATTGACATATTAACAATATTTATTCTTCCAATCCATGAGCAGGGAATGTTTTCTCATTTCTTTATATCTTCTTCAGTTTCCTTCATAAGCTCTCTATAGTTTTTTAGCATACAGATCTTTTACATCTTTGGTTAGGTTTATTCCTAGGTATTTTATGTTTCTGGGTGCAATTGTGAATGGGATCAGTTTCTTTATTTGTCTTTCTGTTGCTTCATTATTAGTGTATAAGAATGCAACTGATTTCTGTACATTGATTTTGTATCCTGCGACTTTGCTGAATTCATGTATCAGTTCTAGCAGACTTTTGGTGGAGTCTTTCCGGTTTTCCATGTAGAGTGTCATGTCTTCTGCAAGGAGTGAAAGCTTGACTTCATCTTTGCCAATTTGGATGCCTTTGATTTCCTTTTGTTGTCTGATTGCTGATGCTAGAACTTCCAACACTACGTTAAACAACAGCAGTGAGAGTGGACATCCCTGTCGTGTTCCTGATCTCAGGGGGAAAACTCTCAGTTTTTCCCCATTGAGGATGATATTAGCTGTGGGCTTTTCATAAATGGCTTTTGTGATGTTTAAGTATGTTCCTTCTATCCCGACTTTCTCGAGGGTTTTTGTTAAGAAACATTGCTGAATTTTGTCAAGTGCCTTTTCTGCATCGATTCACAGGATCATATGGTTCTTATCTTTTCTTTTATTAATGTGATGTATCACGTTGATTGATTTGCAAATGTTGAACCAGCCCTGCATCCCAGGAATGGATCCCACTTGATCATGGTGAATAATTCTTTTTATATGCTGTTGAATTCTATTTGCTAGTATCTTATTGAGAATTTTTGCATCCATATTCATCAGGGATATTGGCCTGTAGTTCTCTTTTTTTGCTGGGTCTGTCTGGTTTAGGAATCAAAGTAATGCTGGCTTCATAAAATGAGTCTGGAAGTTTTCCTTCCCTTTCTATTTTTTTGGAACAGCTTGAGAAGAATAGGTATTATCTCTGCTTTAAATGTCTGGGAGAATTCCCCAGGGAAGCCATCTGGTCCTGGACTCTTTATTTGTTGGGAGATTTTTGATAACTGATTCAATTTTTTTGCTGGTTATGTGTCTGTTCAAGTTTTCTATTTCTTCCTGTTTGAGTTTTGGAAGTGTGTGAGTGCTTAGGAATTTGTCCATTTCTTCCAGGTTGTCCAGTTTGTTGGCATATAATTTTTCATAGTATTCCCTGATAATGCTTGTATTTCTGAGGGATTGGTTGTAATAACTCCATTTTCCTTCATGATTTTATCTATTTGGGTCATCTCCCTTTTCTTTTTGAGAAGCTTGGCTACAGGTTTATCAGTTTTGTTTATTTTTTCATAAAACCAACTCTTGGCTTCACTGATCTGCTCTACAGTTTTTTCAGATTCTATATTGTTTATTGCTGCTCTGATCTTTATTATTTTTCGTCTGCTGGGCTTGGGGTGTCTTGCTGTTCTGCTTCTATTTCCTTGGGTGTGCTGTTAGATTTTGTATTGGGGATTTTTCTTGTTTCTTGAGATAGGCCTGGATTGCAATGTATTTTCCTCTCAGGACTGCCTTCGCTGCATCCCAAAGTGTTTGGATTGTTGTATTCTCATTTTCATTTGTTTCTGTGTATTTTTTAATTTCTTCTTTAATTGCCTGGTTGACCCATTCATTCTTTAATAGGGTGTTCTTTAATTTCCATGCTTTTGAAGGTTTTCCAGACTTTTTCCTATGGTTGATTTCAAGTTTCATACCATTGTGGTCTGAAAGTGTGCATGGTATGATCTCAATTCTTTTATACTTATGAAGGGCTGTTTTGTGACCCAGTATGTGATCTATCTTGAAGAATGTTCCATGTGCACTCGAGAAGAAAGTATATTCTGTTGCTTTGGAATGCAGAGTTCTACCTATATCTGTCAAGTCCATCTGGCCCACTTATTGTACCAGAAATTTTGTACGACCAGATTATATCACCTGCATTGTGAAGTTCCAGGTTAAAGCGGATACCATTTATCCCTGTGCATGTTATCATATTGCTCTTATGGTTTGTATATTGTAGTAATTCAGCTGCCTTAATGCCATTTCTACAAAGGAGTTCTTAATCATTTTTTATCCTAAAAAGGAGAGCTTCTCCTTTTATAAGATTTCTAAAGGTTATGCATGATTCTTTTCTTTCTTATTAATAGTATATAGAGAGAAAAAACAAGAACAATAAACTGCCAAGGAAGCATCTCACCCACTAGAGAGAAGTAAGGTGTTGAAAAGCATTCAATGACTCAATAAAAAGCATCACTATTCCCCACAGGAAATGCAAGCAAATTGGAGGGGCCTGAAGAGTCAGGCATGGCCACCGAGACATCCATCCTACAGTTCTGAAGAGCTGAGGAACTGAGGGAAATAGTTTTGTTTCATTACACAAATATAACCATTTCAATATTATCTTAAACTTTAAACAAGAATTCTGATGTACTTTATTTATTTTTTTTTTCAACGTTTATTTATTTTTGGGACAGAGAGAGACAGAGCATGAACGGGGGAGGGGCAGAGAGAGAGGGAGACACAGAATCAGAAACAGGCTCCAGGCTCTGAGCCATCAGCCCAGAGCCCGACGCGGGGCTCGAACTCACGGACCGCGAGATCGTGACCTGGCTGAAGTCGGACGCTTAACCGACTGCGCCACCCAGGCGCCCCAAGAATTCTGATGTACTTTAACATTCACTCATGTACAGCAGCATCTGAGCAATCTGTGTGGTAGAAAAGGGAAGACTGGGGGATTTCAGGAAGTTTGGGGTCTTCTGGAACACTCGTGGCATAGTAGAAAAGGGAGAGAGTATTGCACTCATAAGAAAGGGACACTAGCAGGATTTCTGTGATGGCAGCCTTAGCTAATAAGAAGATCCAGCTCTGCCATAGCCATCAGATCACATCCTTGCCTGCAACGGGCTGACCATTTCTAAGTCATAGAGCATGGAAAAGGGGGGTGAGGAAGGGCATACGCTAAAATAGTAACTGGCAGTCATCCTGGGACCTTGAACCCTGAATGATTTTTTCTTTCTGCATATTTATATTATTCTAACATTATAAAAATGAGCGGGATTGAACTATGTCATCAAAAAAAGCTCCTAAGAAGCAACCAAGGTGTTGCTTGTGAACGGATCCAGTAAGTGAACGGATGAACTGTGGTACGCCGAGTCAATGGAATGTTATTTGGGGCTAAAAACGAGCAAGTGATCAAGCCACGAAAAGACGCGAAGGAAACTTCAGCACAGATTACTAAGTGAAAGAAACCAATCTGAAAGGGCTACATACTGGATGATTCCAAGTACATAACATCCTGGGAAAGGCAAAAATAGCTTAAAAATCAGCAGTTGCCAGGGATTAAGAGAGAGAGGGATGAATAAGCAGAACACAGAGGATATTTAGAGCAGTGAAACTAATACTAGACGATACTATAATGATGTGTGATATATGCCATTATATATTTGTCCAAACCCATAGAATGTACAACATCAAGAGCGAACCCTAAAATAAGCTCTTCACTTTGGGTTACTGTGAGGTGTCAATGTATATGTTCATCAGTTGTAACAAGTGCACATCTAGGATGTCGATTATTGGGGAAGCTGTCCATGTATGGGGGGGGACAGGGTATATGGGAACTCTCAGTACCTTCCTTTCAGTTTTGCTGAGAACCTAAAACTGCTCCAAAAAAACTAGTCTTTAAAAGAAAAACAACTAAAAGTCAGAATAAGAGTGACCAAGTATCATGTGCTCTAAAGAAATTTATAAGCATTGGCCTGGCCTGTCTCTTGTATCCAGTAACTAAACATACACCAGCTTGTTATCTTCTCCAATACTGTAACAAGGAAAGGTTGGCTAAATGTGCTTAAATAACTCATGAGGGTGAAAAAGGTAAATGCTCCATGTAGTCAACCACGTGGCACTCCATGTATCTTCAGAAAAAATTACGATTATAAAAATAAATATCATGTAAGCCATATTTGGAAGAATTACAAAGATGCACCAGAAACATCCTCCAGATGAAGTTTCACAAATTAAGTCATTGACCTGCATGGAGTTGAACACCAAACAAGGTGCCCCTTCTTCTACAAGTAATGAATATTCTTCAAACGGCAAGGGAGCGCCGGCTGCTGTTTGATGCTGATGACATTGAAAATTTAGGAGAACGGAAAGCCCATCATTTTTCATTTGTATGCAAATTTGTCTGTTCCAGAAATTAACCCCTGGACCCCACGTCAGTTTTCATCTCCAGGAATTTTCTTTACCAGCACCACACGGTGTAGTCGTGTCACTATCCTGAGGTCACCAGTTTCCCCAGTTTAAAAACAACCACCATCCCCAAAGTCATAACGGTCCTTTGTTTACCCTCATTACTGGTGGATAAAGAGCCATAGAAGGAAAGGCCTGTTGTAAAATGCACATCTCTGATGGCCGCCCCGGTGCCAGCAGCATTGAAATGCAAACTGCATACTACTTGGGCCAAACAGCTCTCATTGACCACTGCTTCCCAGTCTTAAGGTGAACCCAGGACAATGGACCAATCCTATTACCCTCCTTTTCAGCCAGATCCTCAACTGTTAAAAAGTTCCTTTGTTATTTCCCACCTTAGACAAATGTCACCATCTACATGTGAAGGGGAGAGAGGTGATTGAGGTTTTTAATTGATGTGGATTTAATTATGCTAATTTAGACAGCTGTAAAGCATTTCAGTATAGCTGCATAATAGGACTAGCAAATACAGGCGCCCTTCACTGTAGGGGCTTAATTTTTAACCTAGGTAGCTTTAAAAGAGAAAAGGAGTTCAAAAGCCTGGGCAATTCGAGATTTGTAGAGGGAGGTCCATCCGCCTCAGAAATACTTAGCCGAGTCTCCTGCACCTAAGAGCCTGAAGAAACACTCATTCTTGACTGAAAACTCCAAACTTGTCTCTAATTACAATAGACCGTATTAAATGATGGATTTATCAAGAGATGATGTGAGATAACACTAAACTCGAATTTGGGGATTAAAAATGACCTTTATTTCCATCTCTGGAAATAATCACACAATGAAAATGATGATAAAAATGAGCAAGCATTTTTTTTTAATTTTCTTTTTTTTAAAAGGAAGGGACTTTGTTTGTTTGTTTGTTTAACTTTAATGACAAGGTGAGTTTACCTTACTGTGTATCTAACGTGACTTCCCCTACCAGCAACATGGAGATAAGATATATAGCATCATCAGTGGGAATATAGTATTTGTTTAGCTTTTAAACTGCTGCATAATACTGCTTTGGTGTTTTTGGAGGAGTGGGGGTTGGTGAATAATGCAGCAAACCCTATTTAAGTTGTATTGTAAGAATGACACGGAATCCTATGCACTGTCCTGATGCTGAAGAAATGCCAGCTGGTGAATTCACTGCTCTCGAAGGAGGCTTGGTTTTAAAGGGCAATATTGGACAGGCCAGTATATAATAGTGTGAGTGGAGAGGAGGAAGGAGTTGAAGACCTTTTATGACTTTTTTTTGTGGCTTGCTGAAGTAGGGAGGTCTGAAAATGCTTCACTTCTGTTTCCATTCACCTCTGGGTTAACGCTTTCTTCGGCACTCAAGCTGTCCCTACAGACACTGAAAGTCTCCTCCTAGGAGGCCTATTACATTTCTAGGGGACAAAGAGCTTATAAATGAATCATCTTCCTTTCTCCCGGCCATTTCCTTCTACCCTGTCAGCCTTCTCTTCTGTGCTTCTCCTTTGTCCTATACTAATCAGAGATGTAATTAACTACCAAAGAAAAGAAGCAGGGGCATCTGTCTTGGGTTCCACACAGAGGGTGGAGAGGGACCTTTCCAATCCTGCCCCAGTTTTTGGTGAAAACACAGATTTGGGTTTGAATTTTGACTCTGGGTTTTACTAACCCTTCAGATCTTAGATGAGTTATTTAATTTCACTGACTGAACTGATTTACCAAATGAAATAACATAAGCACTCATAGTTCACACATTTGGTGGTGCTACGTGAGATATAAACAGTGCCTAATATTCTGTCCAGCACACAGGGGCATAAAGGAGTTTGTTGTTTTCCTCTTTTTATCACCCACAATACTTTACACCTCCTCCATCCCGGCACTCCTACCTTCCTTCTCTTTTCATTTGTCCAGTGCCTCTTTATTCATTCCCATCTTATTTTCTCCACTCCTAAAAATTTACTCTTCGACCGTTTTCATGTCCTTCTCTCCTTTTGCCAATTTATTACATAATTTTTGTTCTTTTGGTTATTTCTCGCAAATTCTTTCAGTATCTTCCTCTCATTTTTGCCCCCTTGGAGAGTTACAACAAGAGTGGAGAAGGGAGAAAGTTGTTAAAATGGGGATCTTAAAGGAATGGAGAGAAAAATAACGTTTAAGAACTTTATGGATGAAATTCTGAAATTCCTTTGCCTAAAGGAATTGAAAATAGTATGTTGGCCGATATAAAGCTATACAAATTATTTCATTCTATCTCTATGCCATAAACGTAATCTAAAATATGGAAATCAGGTATGTAAAAACAATATGAAAAAGTGGCAACTCAGATTACTTGAGGATTTGATTCTAGCAGCCATACGATTCTGTTCTTAAAAGGTATAGAAAAGGCAAGAACAGTAAAGACGGTAGCAGTCTTTCGACAATGTTTTAATAAAATGCATTCACAATCATATAATAACAATCATGGGATTTTTGTTTCTAGCAACATGACAAGCTGAAGCAACACAAATAAATCTTTCTCTCCTAAATTGTGGGGATGCTGGATACAATATAACAAAAATTATAATACATAGTGAAGTTTGAAAGGAAAATGAAATTGCTTCAGAAATAAAGAAGAAATTTGTGGTCAGAGTGATAAGCACATATCTGACAAGACAGTCACTGTGGAAGATACTGGTTTAGGTAAGCAGCAAGAATATTTGCTTCTGCTTGCTACAGGGGAAGAAATAAATTCTCAGCAAATATTAAACCCCCAAAGATGAGCCTTATGCAAGTGTCCATTCATACGGAGTTATTTGAAAATCTCAAATAAAGAATATGATGTACAGGAAAAAACAAAGTGAACTTGACAAAGCCAAATCCCGAACCTAGGTATAAGGACTCTGGCACAGCCTGGGGTCTCAACAATCTTACAGCTGAAGAAAAACCCACAATACCAAAATGACAAGCCACACAAGAAAACAGATTTCTGAAAGGGAGAATCAGGGGACACAACAGAAAGGCTAGTACCCTTATGACTTTAATGTAATAAAGTAATCCACAAGAATCTACAAAATAGTATGTTTAGAATGATAAAATCGATTAGAGAAGGAATAGCTATGAAAATGAAACAAAATATAATTTTAAAAAAGGAAAGGCAAACTTGAAAAATAACCAAATAAAACTTGAAGAAATTTAAAAATATGTTCATTGAAATGAAAATCCTCAATGGATGAGCTGCTCAGTGGCTAAAGAGCCATTGCATAAACTGGAAGACATGTCAAAGGAAGAAATTATCCCTAATTAGTACAGAAGGAAGGAGATCAAATGCGATTTTCTTACTGCTGAGAGACATGAAGGAAAGAATGAGATGGTCAAACATATGCCTAATAAGAATCACAGAAGGGAGCTCCTGGTGGCTCAGTCAGTTAAGTGTTCGACTCTTGGTTTTGGCTCAGGTCACAATCTCACGGTGTATGGGTTTGAGCCCCGACTAGGGCTTTGCAATGACAGTGTGGGGCCTGCCTGGGATTCTCTCTCTCCCTCTCTCTCTGACCCTCCCCCACTCATTCTCTCTGTCTGTCTCTCTTAAAATAAATAAATAAATGAATGCAAATAAATGAATTATAGGGGATGAAATAAATACAAACAAACCCATATCTAGATACAATATAATAGAAATAAATAATGCTAAATTTAAAAATACATATATATTAAAAGAAACTGGAAAGAAAACTTAGATTAACTAAAGTACAATTAGCTGAAGCAAACTTTGCATCAATAAAATAGAACCAGCAGAAAATGGAAGAAGATACTCAAAAATGCTGTGGAAAAAACAACTGTCACTTTAAAATTTTATATTCAAATCAATTATAATTAAAGGAGAAGAAGATGATAAAGAGATTGTTGAGTAGAAACTGATAGGGTTGACCATTTTCAGATTCCTTACTGAAAGAACCACTAAAGGATGTTCTTCAGTAAGAAGAACATTGAACCAGAAGAAAGGAGAGACACGAATCAAATAATTTAGTAAATATGTGGGTAAATCGAAATAAATACTGCAGTAAAAATATAATAACTTCGTTTAGGAGACAAAACAAAGAGAAGCGAAATAAGATATTGATGGTAGAGGAGTGTAGTGATTGGAAATTAAAACAAGTATTTCAAGTGTTCTTGTTAAAAAAAATGGAAGACTAGAAATAGAAAATATGGTTCCCATTTAATAACAAAAAAGGGGGAAATGCAAGCAATCTAAATAGGAATAGGGGAAAAATTAGAAAGTGAAACACGGTAAGTAGAAATCATAAACGCAATTTGAAATCATAGGAAGTCCAAATATTTCATTCATCTCAGCAAAGTTGTGTGAATTAGGTCTAACACATTGAAACCTCGTTAGCCTACATCATGTTTCTATATCATGTTTCTATAACTAGTTGTAAGGAAGTCTTGGACATAATAGTTTGGGGAATTCTACTTGGAGAAGAACAGCTAAAATGAATAGTTAGAATTCAGTGACAGCACAATTACTGACTTCCCTTAGGATAAATTATGCAGCAACCAAAGTCAGACAAATAAAAAATGATGGTGTGGTACACAAGAAAGCTCATTGGACCAAACCAGGAAATGTGTGATTTTGTTCTAGATCTGCTACTAATTTTGTGATCTTAGAAAACTGATTGATCCCTTCTAGTTCTCTATTTCATCCCGGATACAATGAGGGGTTTAGAGTTTTTGTTAAGCTTTCCTTTGTCAAATAAAAAGACCATGATACTTTGAGGTGATAAGAAAAGCAAGGGCAAGAGGTATTCTAGGTCCTCCCTTTTCACACCCTCGTATATCCCTCCCACCTCTACAACTGGACTTCACTAATTTTAGTATGTCTGTTAATCAGAAGAAGGGTTGTTTCCAATGGGTTCTGTGGCAGACACCATTAATTGACTCTCCAATAGCCATCCCTTCCCTTCTTTACAAAAAAAGAATACGAATTTTGAGCAGATTGGCACTAGGCCTATTTCAATACTTTTCTGATACCCTTCGCTAAAAAAAACTAAATCAACTGAGTAAAATTTAAAGATCTTTTTGGCTTTATTCAACAATTCATGAATCAGGCAAAATCCCATTTACCAGATAGAAAGAAGTTCTAATGAGCTATACAAAATGGAATACTTCTATGGGCAGAAGGAAGCAGGATAAAAAAGTTATTAGCAAAGAGTAGATTATTTCAGACCAGGCCACCTTTCCATGGTGGATAGAAGGGGTCTATCGGGCAGATAACCTTACTGGTGCTGACCAGGTAATTCCAAATTGACTGGTTAAAGGTCACATCCCGGGGAGAGGCCGAAACTACAATTAGGTTAGATATTAAGTCTTGATTTGCTATATGGGGCTTAGCACAAGTGACTCTGTTTTGGACCTGTTGTCTCTTTTTTAACATGTGCTAGGAAAGGCCATGTGACACAGATCTATCCAATGAGACAGAGTTGGAAGGCCAATAAGGATGTCTGGGAAAGCTTTGGCTTTCTTGATGTGTAGCAACCATCTTGTAGCCATAAGGCAACATAGCTGAGGAAAGAAACGAGAGAACTGTATTGAAATATGTCCTGATATTATTGAACTATTGACCCCAGACCAGCAGCTACCTTCCTCCAGACATTTTGTTAAGGAAGATAACGAAACCTCCATTGTTTAAGCCAAGTTTTCAGGTTTCTGTAACGTCTAGCCGAACATATTCTTAAATGATAAAGAATGATTTATTAAGGTTTGATTGTGTGTGTGCAGAGCCATTAGTGATGAATCATAAAACTAGACAAATTAAAACATGAATTCAGAAAAGTAAAGTCGAATATTGAATCCCATCTGTACTTTGCATAATGAAAGATATTTTAAATGTGTTACTGAAAATTAAAACAAACAAATAAATATATTTACTTATATTTCTAGATACTGATTGTACAAACTTGTAACTAAACTTTCAATACATGAATACTCTTCAAGGTTACCTGATCAGTTTGAAGCAGATGTTATAAGTATGGTAAAACATCTGATGCTTAAACCTTTGAAATCTGAGAGACACTTTAGTAAATGGGTAGGGCAAATAGAAAGTGTAGAATATGTGATTTTCTTTCATTTTATGCACTTGGACTTTTAGCACCGGCAGAATTCAGGCATTAAAAAACCCATGTCATTGAGCTTCAATCTGATGTTGAACGGTCTGAATATTTTGTATCCTGTAAAATATAACAGATTTACATACCATTCATCATCAATAAACATACATTCCTAAGTTTTGATCCATTTAGTTGGAATGTCTTAAATATAGAGGTTCAACTAGTGTTCTCACCTAAGCTTATTGAGGATATTTCCCGACGTTTCTGATTTTTCATGGACTAATCAGTACTGATTCCAAGATATATTTGAGATGCCTGCTTTAATAGTTTCTTTAAAACCTTTACCATGGATCAAAAAATGACTGTCACACATTCTGTATGCATGTTTGAAAACTTGGTTTGCTGGGCTAAAACAGAGATAGAGAAAAGGCAAATCTCATTCCAACATTTAGTGCCTAGAGAGGGAAAATTTTATTAATAGCAAAATGACATTGAGGTGCTGTTTTAAAAATGGGCTTCTTCTTATGTAGAGTTCCAACTGGGGCAGGGGTTGGGACAGGAGGCCAGGTGCTTTCCTGTTTATTTTTTAAAAAGTCAGAAACCTGTTCATTTTTAAGGGAAGGAATCAGAAAGCCATGTGATGCAAAGGAAGATAGCATGGACTGCAGCCTCAGACAGATTTGGTTGCAAATTCACTCACATTACTTTACTTAATATATAGTCACTGAGTCATTACCACATTCAAAGTACTTCGCTAGGGCCCAGAGATAAAATGATGAACAAAATAGCTGCATTTCTTGATCTCATGCAACTTACAGTCCAGTCCAGAAAACTCATTTCAAGAAATGCTCGCACACAAATGGATACTATGAAAAAAATGATCGGGAGCTTGCAGCTATAAGTGGTCCTGATTCAGTCCGGGGCAAGAGAGAAATGAGTCCCTAAAGAGAACGTTCAGGCTGCAATTTAAAAGATATAAAGAAAAAAAACCCTGAAGCAGGGTCAAGTTTCCACGCCAAGGGTACAGCATGCATGGCAGTCCTGAGGTGAAGGCGAGTTCAGTCCATTCAAGCAAGTAATGAGCGACTCTGTCTGGGTATCTTAGTCAAGAAGAGAGTCATCTCTTGCTTTCTGAGTAACCATTGGCAAGTTACTGGACCTCGTTAAATCTCAGGGTCCAACTCTGCAGGATATTGTGATTATTAAATGGTATAAATGAAATTCTACGGTGATAATTCAATATTGTGAAATTAAATGTTAATTAAGTGATGACTTTCTGTACATAAAAGGGCCTGGCATCTAGTAGATGCTGAATAAAACTAAGTTCCCTTTCCTTTTCTCAAGCTGAAATTATACTAAGTCATTCTCGTTTTTATCTCATTGGAAGCGGTAACTTCAGATATAATGAAACTTTTCATATGATTGACTGTCTGATATTCCATGTGCCAATTCAAAGCCATCTCATGTTTATTTATTTAAGGTATTCTTAGTCTTGTCACTCATTTCTCAGATCAACTAGTTAGTTTCCATTCTTATAATCTCTGATTATATTCGATACAGTGCCTTTTCTTATCAGAGCTCACTATCTTTTTGAGCCCACTACCCTGGTCTATTAGGGTTCTCCAGGGAAACAGACCAAGGGGATATGAATATACGTAGAAAGAGAGAGGGATTTATTTTAAGGAATTGGCTCAGGAGATTGTGGGGCCTAGCGAGTTTGCAATCTACGGATCAGGCAGCAGGCTGGAGACCCAGGAAAAAGTTGATGCTGCATCTTGATAACGAAGGCAGTCTGGAGGCCGACTTCCTTCTTTGTGGAGGGACCTCAATCTTTTCTCTTAAGGCTTCAACTGACTGGATGAGGGCTAGCTACATTATGGACAGTAATCTGCTTTTCTCAAAGTCTACTGATTTAAACGTTAATCACATCTACAAAATATCTTCACAGCAACATGTAGACTGCTGTTTCACACAAAAAACTGGGTACCCTAACCTAGCCAAGTTGACACAGAAAATTAACCATCACACCTGGTCATGCAGATTCAGTTCAATTCAGAGAAGTACTTTTCCCAAAGGCTGCTGTCTCCCGTCAGGGCCTGGATCTCTGGGGTGCCTGAGGAGACAGGACTTCTCCCCAGGGGAATGATTGCATGCCAGCTGACCTCTAAGCCAGTCTCAGAGACACGTGAATTCAAGACATCAGGGAAGGCCACAGTGAGAGAGGTTCAGAGACTGAAATGCATCCTCACAGGAAGCAGGAAGTGAGCAGGGATCACGAGGCAAAGGAAGGCTTGGTTGCCTAGAAGTCAGGGGGAGAAAGGAGTCTCGGGAGTGTACAAGTGTGAAGCAGCAGAAGAGCTACCAACAGAGAGGGTCACAAGGACCCACGAGGATGGTAACACTCAACAATAGGAAGCTGCAGACACTGTTGTTGAGAAGACAAGATAACTGGATCTCCAGAGGCGCATTCTTCGCCAAGCGATGTATCAGTTTCCACCTGAGTCCTGAATGTGCAGCTGTTGTTAGGCCTGAACAATGCTCCAGTACCCCCAGTCCTATGACTGTAAAATTACTATTCTTCCATATTGTCATATATTGTCTTTGTCCGTTTGGAGGGCTATAACAACACCACAGACAGGATTAACTTAAAAACAGCAGATACTGATTTCTCACACTTCTGGAGACTGATGTCCAAGATCAAGGTGCCAGCACCGATTCTGGCGAAGGCCTGTTTTCTGGTTCATAGAAAGCCATCCTCTCCTTGTGTTCTCACACGGTTGAAGGGGTGAGGGGGGGTATTAATCCCATTTGTGACGGCTCCACTCTCATGACTTAATCACCTCTTGAGGGCCCTGCCTCCTAATATTATCACATCGTGCATTAGGATTTCAACATCTGCATTTGGAGGGGGACACAAAACAAGCATTCAGATCATAGTGTTTTCTGGCTGCGGACCTTGGCTTGCCTCCCTACCCACCTTGGGCAATGATTTTGAAATTTGAGGCCCAGTTTTCACATCTGTAAAGTGGAAATAATAATAGTACAGCCGTAGTGAAAATTTAACGAGATAATCAATATACCAAAAGCTATTAATATTGTGGTTGGCCAAGAGTAAGTGTTTAATAAATGTCAACTGTTATCATAAATCCATCTCCTCCATCAGAACCATGTTGGGGGCACCTGGGGGCTCAGTCGGTTGAGCGTCCGACTTGAGCTCAGGTCATGATCTTGCCATGTGTGTTCAGGCCCCGCATCGGGCTCTGTGCTGACAGCTGGGAGTCCGGAGCCTGCTTTGGATTCTGTGTCTTCCTCTCTCTCTGTCCTTCCCCCACTCATACTCTCTCTCTCAAAAATAAATAAACATAAAAAAAAAAAAAAAAGAACCATGTTGGAAAGTTAATCTCTTGGCCACTACAAATGCCTCTCTTTGTGCATGTGTATTTGACATTTTTAATTCTGTGTATGTTAGTATATTTCTATCATATTTCATTTGTGTTTGTCCTGTACCTTCTGTATTTTCCACTAAAAGTCAGGATCTTACAATATGTCTCATACTTCCCAGAATGCCTCACAATTCCTAGTGATGATTATTAAAATTAACAAACGTTTATTGAGAACATACTACATTCAGTGTCCCATACCAGGTGCTATTCACTACAGTGGACTAATATAGTTATCAATACGGAACATTTTCATAAAGTTTGCATACAAAGTCTCACCACCAAAGTGAGAGTATAACAGTATAAACCTGGAGGCCACACGACTGGGTGACTAGACAAACTCAAGATTCAGTAAGTCATATTCAGTTTTCAACATTTATGAAACGCCTGCTTTATGCAAGCAGGACACTCCTGAGCTTCAAAGGTGTTATACATTGACTTGACATAAAGATGTATTCTTCTCTGTTTAGACATTTTTGTTTGAAGAGGTGATCTATGATTTCAATTTTGATCAGATGTTAGCAGCATTCCTGACACTAAACAGACACAGCAAGTTGCTAATCACAGCAAGGGTCACTTATTTTCTCTATTGAGTGAAAGAAACATGACAGCTCTCTGTTCATAATGCCAAATTCAAAAACCCATTTTCTTTTTAAAACCCGAGTATCACGTTCCCTCTAACCACACCTCTCCTTTAAACCTGGTATTCGCTTCTCTCGCCATAGTTTGCAAGGCCCTGCTTAGTAAATAAAACGTGCTATCTGCAGGAATTGAGGGTTAAAGGAAAACTGAGCTCCATAACCAGGTCCTATGAGCAGAGGGGTCGATTATGTCCTCAGAATTGCTACATGCATTCTCCATGGGCCCTCCTTCCCCACAGAACCCAAAGAGCGAAACAGAGTATCTTCCCGTGAATACGTTATCAGTACTAACTTGAGAGCCTTGCTGTTGACAATATTGATTGTATTTCACTCCCTTCCTGTGATCTAAAACCAGATCCAACACCCCTGGGCCCACACTGGGGATGTACAGCAGCTGAAGGGCCAACTGCCAATGGATCTGGAACAGAGTCTTTCCAGCCCCGGCACCTGACTTCCTGGCTGCCTCCCGTTCAGGTCTCATTGGTTGATGCGGCAGCTGTGGTTCTGACAATGAGCTTGGTGTTGGGTCAAGTTTTTGTCTGGCTGACTTACTCCCTTGTATGCCATTTTCCTTGACTCACCCTTGATTACAGGGAATGTTCTTTATTACCTTTTAAAATCATATGATATCCATAAGCAAAGCTTTGGATTAGAATTTTTGAAGGCATTACCCATGACTGATTTTTTTTTCAAAGCTGAAATGCAAGAAGTAGAGCCAGAGTCAGCCCAAACCCTGTGTTTAGCCCAGCAGTGTATCAAATATCATTTGTAACTTCAGAATCGAATGCACAGATTTGTTTTCCCTTCCTAGGAACCTGGATGCAATGTCTGCCTGTGTAAACAATTTATAAATGCAAAAGTAGTAAGCATTTTATGCATTAGAAAGGGTGTGAGAATCTTCCTTTCCCCAAAACTGTAAAAGACTAAATATTGTGTTATACATAGCAAATGTGAAATAAAAAGAAGTATAACTCTATCGATATAACAGAGCTTTATACAATAGTTATAAGATAAGTCACTTGTAAAACTTGCTTACGCAAGGAAAACACTCTCAGTGTTGTTTTTTTAAATCACAGAACACCATCGCCCTGTGATAATTAATGTCCATGGTATGAAAATTCTATGTGATATAATTTATTTCTGCTTTGTTATAAAAAAGGTAAATTGACTGCCAGCACTAGAGATGTTGAAAATAATGCTGCATATGTTGAAAAAATAATTCATTGCTTTTATTGATTCTGCTAATTATACATTGATATCTTTAAAGAACTATCATTATGGTTTATCATATATATATATTTATATACATAAAATATCTAAATATTACAGAAATATACAAAGTAGAAACTAAGAGTCCTGCAGAAACTCTTATGCACCAGTCTGGTGAATATTCCTTCAAACTTTTCTCTTCATATTCTAATGTACATGGACATAATTTTTACCAAAATGAGAGCATACTATAATTCCTCTTTGTGATTTCATTTTTTAAAATTATATTTAATATTAAAAATTTTTTTTAATGTTTATTTATTTCTGAGACAGAGAGAGACAGGGCATGGGGCGGGGGGGGGCGGGGCAGAGAGCAAGGGAGACACAGAATCCAAAGCAGGCTCCAGGCTCTGAGCTGTCAGCACAGAGCCTGATGCGGGGCTCAAACTCACAGACCGTGAGATCGTGACCTGAGCCGAAGTCGGCCGCTCAACCGACTGAGCCACCCAGGCGTCCCATATTTAATATTTCTTAGAAATCTCTTCTCTTTCATGATGTCTAAAACTGTCTCATTCTTCAAAACAAAACAAAACAAAACAAAACAGGGGCACCTGGGTGTCTCAGTTGGTTAAGCGCCCAACTTAGGCTCAGGTCATGATCTCATAGTTCAAGAGTTTAAGCCCCACATCAGGCTCTGTGCTGACAGCTTGGAGCCTGGAGCTTGTGTCTCCCAAGCTCTCTGCCCCTTCCCCACCCCTGCTTGCTCACTCTCTCTCTCTCTCTCTCTCTCTCAAAAATAAATAAACATTAAAAAAAAAACTATCTCATTCTTTGAATATGTATAAGTATTATAGTAAGGGATTTATGGGCTCTGAACCAAATGTCTCGGTTGGATCTGAATTTTAGTTCTACCATTAGTAATTCTGTGATTTTTGACATGTTACTTAATTTCTCTGGACTTCACTTCCTAAACCCATAAAATGTGATGGTAACAACATCTACCCAAAAATAGTTTCTGTGTGGAAAGAAGAGGTGCTGTTTAGCACTTGGTAGGCCAGCAACTATGGCCATGCTGCTGCCATGGACGATGGATATCTTGTTAGCAATGCAGTGTTGATAGGCATTTAGATTGCAGTTTTTATTCTCACACATGATGCAATAGTGACCATCCTTCTCACTACAGCTGTACCAATGTTTTAAGTATTCCTAAAGGTCAAATTTTTGGAAGTACAATTTCTTGATCATAGGTGACACACATTTTTTTCAGCTGATAGATACTCCAGAGTAACTATCTCCAAAACTATTTACGCTATAAATCAGAGAAAAAAATAGAGTCAATTTGGGATTAGGAGAAATACTTTGTTAAATCTTTTTCCTGTACATAAAAATGCACAGTATTTTTTTTTTTTACAAACAAGCTGGGGATTGCCATAACACAACATATAATAAGTTAACACTTATATTATCCATAAAAATCAGAAACCATTTTCTATAATTCCCACCATGCTCACATTTCTGTAAGACTTTGAGCCCTCTTTCCCCAGAGAAAGAATTCATAGCATCTTATCTATTTTAACTATGAACTGTTACTATGATAATAAGTGACTATGAACTGCAGAAAATGATATTCCATCAGGCAACTACTCATAAATACCTACCAATCAGATATGTAACAAATGTTTATGGAAATTAAGAAGTTGAGATATGGAATTATGTCATCTTCTACAAGTATGGTAACGTTTCTGAAACCCAAATCGAACACATCCCTTGACAACCCTACCATATATTCAGAATTGAGATTGTTCCAAGCTGCTTTCTGTAGTTAATCAGATCTCAAAGAGGAGGAAATCACTGTGATACCAATCCCCTTAATGTTTAGTAATAGATGTTATATGGTGGCATGAGAGAGTATTCCTTCAAACAGTAAGCACTGAATTTAACAGTGCCTGGAAATACTTATATATTTATTTCTAGCTCTTTGGCATAAAGCTAATTTGAGGCTTTGTCAGGGATAATAACATCTGAATCAATGACAGCATAAGAGTAAGTAGATCTCTCTTTATCAAGATAAAGTCTATAAGGGAGAAGAAATTTTTTTCTCTACTTTTCTAGGTTTGTTGGCTGGTCTAAGAAATTTTTTAAGTTAATTTATTTAATTTGAGAGGAAGAGCAAGAGAGCAGGGGAGGAGCAGAGAGAGAGGGAGAGAGAGAATCCCAAGCAAGCTCCGCACTGTCAGTGCAGAGCCCAGCATGGGGCTTGATCTCATGAACCATGAGATCGTGACCTGAGCTGAAATCAAGAGTTGGACACTTAACTGACTGAGCCACCCCATGACTGGTCTCATAATTATATTGACATAAGACAGATTAACAAGAGAAAAATAAATTTAATTGCACATGTACAGGAGCCCCATAAAAATATGAGACCCAAGGGCAAGTCAAACAGCTGAGGCTTATATGCCATCCTGAACTAAGGAATGAGATAGGGGCCTGGTCTTTAAAGGAAAGGAAGGCAATTCATTAGGCAACAAGAAAAGCAGATGTTTGGTTAAGTAGATGTTTGTTCTGCCATACAGATAGGTCTTTCAGATAAAAGCTACAATAGCTTTCTGATAATCACTTTCTTTCTGGATCAAGCCCCCTATCTATATCATTTTGGGGAGTCAAGGAGAGGAAAAGGTTTTTCTTTAGTCTGCTGGATCTTGGTCACCTTCAGCTCAAAATAACCCACTTGCCAAAGTGGCATATTTTAGGGTCCCATAGTTTGCTCTCCTTCAAGCCAAAAAAATTTTTAAATAATGAAGAGGTTTTGCATCACATGAATAGAAAGGTAAAGATAGTCACATAGAAGAAGTTCCCATGGGTAAATCTGTTCTTTTTACATACAACAGCAAATACTGTGTTCTTTACAAAGTTTTATTGTTTCCACACTCATTGGTTAAATGCCCTATTATTTCTGCACAATGAAGTTTTGAAGTGAAACAAATAAAAACATTTGAATATTACAATGGAGAATTTTATTCTACCCTTTCTCAAAATAGGTTAATAGGTGGCACTGATACTTTGAAGGCAGTTGAATTTTCGAATTTTTTGAATGCATTCGAACTTTGAATGCAGTTGAATTTTCCTTTCTAAAAATGGGAATTGGGGGCCAAATAAAAAACGAATGCACATGTATATTTAAAGAAGAGTTACTCAAAAACAATGCTTACTTTATCTAGTTTCATATTTAACAGATTTTAAACATAATCAATTCTCTATCCGGTCTCTTAAACTATAATTTGTCTACAATAATAAAGCCTAATTCTTTGGAAATAATGCTCTGCTAGCATAATTGGCATTATAGAGTTTTAAAGTATATTATAGAATATTCTGTCACTCAACACTAAATTGAAATTTTAAAGAAAATGATGGAAATAGCTGTAAGGGGGAAAAAGTAGCCTTTTAAATCTAATTTGTTATGCACTGCAGTAGGGTAATGGATGCAATGGAAGTTCTTTTATTGACTTCCCATGTCCAAAAGGTATTTAGGTAGCAAAAGATGTTAAGCAGACCCCCTGCAATCCCCTTTTAACTGAAGATAGCAGGAAATAAGGAATATAGGTCTGTGTCCTCCTGATTTTTTATTTCCTTAGGAGTACAACTTATGCAAAGGACACCTTAGGCTGCTTAGCAGATCACAAAGGGTGCACTGGACCCCCTTGCTGTCTGCTTAAATAGAGTGATCTAAAGGATGGCTGAAACCATACCGGGAGTTCAATCCTTCAGGTGGGTCTTTTCAAATTCCAATAGTGAGGAGTTACTGGAGAATTGGTAAGGATTTCACTAGGTCCCAGCAGGTTTGAGATCAAAAGCTTTGGTTAAATAGAAGCCTGTTGGGAAATCTTAAAACCTCTTTGTAATGTAACTTTAAAAAGTTAATACAAAGAACCCTTAGACTGAAGCTCCTAACAGCGCGAACAAAGAGTATATCAAAACTGATTCCATTAAGAGAAAGCGGACATACAAATTCACTTAATTTAAAGAGCAATCCGTTATATTACTTTGTGAGAGAATGGAACTTATACCATACCATCGAGCCCATTTAGAAGATGTGCTCATTTCTTGTTACATATGCCAGACTTCATTCTTTGTCATTCAGATATGCTTTTTAAACAACATATATATTCATTTTCTGAAAAGAGAGAGAGCAACGTGCATTTAAATTCACTCCTAAAGAAGATACTTTTAAAACAAATTAAAATTAAACTTGATGGGGACCCATCAGTCAGTTGGTTATCTCTTTTTCATGGTGTCAAATTGCTAATTGCCCATTCTCCTTAAAATAATAAACCTTCAATTGATATTGATTGGTAGATCATTAATGAGTGCATTAATTATAATATAATTTTTATAATTAATACCAATCCATTTCTTCACAAGTCACACACTTTTATTAACTGAACTCATCCATTAATGGTGTAGTGGAAATATTTTGCTCAGTCAACAACGACTCCCCCTCCCCCGAATCTTTATTTGGTTTTAGAGTCTAAATTTTACAGTTAGTTTTGAATCTTTCAAAGCACTTTCATGTACCCAGTGTGTCTCATATTTTCACATTAGGCATGTGGGATGGGCGGGTTAGGGGTTGTTTCCCTTTTTGTTTTTAATAAATAGGGACACTGAAGCACACTGGTAGGACAAATAATGTACTCTTGATTGCACAGCGTTTTGAGATGGCTTGGACTAGAACCTTTAGCTCCCAATGTCAAGCGTATAAATTTTTCAAGTGAGCAATGTCTCCCAGATCCCAGAAGGTAATTATAGCTTAAGTTAAAAGATAAACTGAAGTTTATTAACGTTAAGAGTTTATTTGAGCAACAATCGATTCAAATAGGGGCAGAATCCAATCTAGCAGATAGAAAGGAGCTCTGAGGAGCTTTACTAAATGAAAGACATTTATAGGCTGATGGGAGCAGGAGCCGGAAGTTATACTAAACAAAAAAAGGGAGCTGGTTATTCCTAGGTCACTTCCCTTTAGGGGATAGCAGGGGCCTATCTAGTGCTGATTGGGGGATACCTAGCTGATTGGTTTAAGATTCCATTTCTGGAAGTGCCGAAACTATAAGTCTCGGTTTTGGGACATGGGCTTAGCATAAACGACTCCATCTTGGGCCTGTTGTCTGGTTTTTAACACTCAAACCACACACGGTTGTATTTCTTCCAAAGAACTCTTTCCCAAGTGTGGCCATTATGGACAGCAAATATCCTGAAATTCTCGTATTGATAGATGGAGAAACTGTGGTTTGTGTACCCATATTCAATTTTTTATCTGTATTTTCTCTTGTCTTCTTTACTAATATCTTCTTTTACTTCTCCCCTTCCACCTCTGTTCTTCTCTTCACGTGTCATTTGATTAATGGTAGGAAAATGAAAAAAGGAGAATGGCAGATTATGTCTGTGAGACTTTCTGTGGGAAAGGTATAAACAGCTTTGGAAAAGAGTCAAGTATTCCTTGAATGAACCATCCCAATGAGTTTTTTTTTTTTTACCAAGTACCAGCAGTCCCTTAAAAAAATATATGAACAAAGATCTCAATTGACTCTATTGAAAACAAATTTACATTTTTGACAATCCTATATTCTCAGAGTCACCACTGAAACTCTGAGCCAGCACCTTACCCTGCTGGACCAGTGGACCAGTGGACCAGTCATCAGACACTGGTCCACTGAAAGCTATTCAGCAAGCTCTTATTGATGTCTGTCCTGATGGAATGTTGACTCACCTAGGTCGTCTACCATGCAACTTTCTGTTTGTGATATATACAAAAACTTCAAATCAATAATGAAGGGTGCACATTATCCCCAAATATGTATATATGAGTATGCATTGTGTCAGTGTATTTATGTATATATCCTCCATGGATTACATATGTGCTTGTATCAATATAGTCAACCTCTGAGGTGTTATTAGAGTATATTCTGCTCCAACACTGACTCCATGCTCAGTGAGAACTGTGTGACCAGCTTATCCCAATTGGATATTTTGGATACCTTTATAGATATACTAAGACCTTAATATTCCTGAAGTTATTGCTTACACCTTTAGCGGGCTTTGAATTGTAAAATCCATTCCAATGCATATTCTAGTATTTGAACATAAGTCTTGAATTCCAAAAGTTCAAAAATCACCACACTAGCAATAAATAACTTGAATGTAAAGGTGTTCTTTGAAACCTTGGCATATTGTCAGCAAGAACTTAGACACTAAAAAGATTATTTTCTTTTCTTTTATTTAAAAAAAAAATCAGGTAGGCTTCACACCCAGTATGGAGCCCAATGTGGGACTTGAACTCATGATCCTGAGATCAAGACCTGAGCTGAGACTGAGAGTCAGACACTGAACCGATTGAGCCACCTAGGAGCCCCGAAAGAGATTGTTTTGTCTTATTTTATTTATTTATTTATTTAATTTATTTATTTTGTATTTTTTGAAAGATTCATTTATTTATTTTGAGAGAGAGCACAAGCTGGGGAGGGATAGAGAGGGGAAAAGAAAGAATCTCAATCAGCTTCTGTGTTGACAGCACAGAAACTGATGTGGGGCTTGAACTCATGTTTGAGATCATGACCTGAGCCCAAAACCAAGAGTTGGTCACTTAACCCACTGAGCCACCCCAGCACCCCTAAAGAGATTATTTTAAAAGTGTGTTATAGGACATTTATAATTTTGTGGTAGATGGAAGAATACCTGCAAAGCTGACACAAAAATTCATGAATTGTTCCATATTGTTTCTTCAGTGAACAGGACAAAGGACACATGTTAGGTGCTTAATAAATGTTAACTGAGCTAATGAATAAAAAATAGATGAACAATCAGAGGCCAAAGGGAAACAGATGATTATGTGTTGAATTTTTTTCAGCGACCAAAGGACAAAAAACAAAAATTAATATCTAGAATTTTTCAAAGTGAAAAGACTTGTCTTTTCTAGCGAATAATGTATGCTCACTGGAAAGTATTCAAATGTCTCACAATAATTCCTCTATGAAAGGAAATCAGTTTTACTGATTTAGTATATGTTATTCATCCACACATATTTAAGGTTGACATTTTTAAAAACACAATTGAAACCAAAATACATATATATATATTATATATATATATATATTTCAATGACTAACTTTGAAAATTTAAAAATATATTGCTGATACCTCTCTACAGATACAAATGCCCTCTTTAACTGGTTAAGGCAGCTTATATTTTGTATATATGATAATGTATTTAGCTCTATTGACAGATACTATCTAAACTGCAGTAAATTTTTTATTCTTATAAACAATGTTTCAATAAATATCTTTTAACATTTTTCAATTTCAGATTTATTTTCTTGGCATAAATTCTGACTCATGAAATGGGCTTAAAATGTTGAAGTATTTTGGTAGAATTATTCTCTAAAATGGTTGTGCCAATTTATACTCCCAGCAACTATGTATAAACCATTTTCTCTATAAATTAGACTGGATAGAACTCATCTAAAAAATCTTTGTTAATCTAATAAGGAAAAAAATCTCATTGTTTTCTTTCTTTTTTAAATTTTTATGCTTATTTTTATTTT
The DNA here is from genome assembly GCF_028749965.1 of Puma concolor. NCBI lineage: Eukaryota > Metazoa > Chordata > Mammalia > Carnivora > Felidae > Puma > Puma concolor. The sequence goes on from NC_141674.1 coordinate 135,805,506, forward strand.
TGAGAGGGAGAGAGAGAGAGAGACAGAGCACGAGCGGGGGAGGGGCAGAGAGAGAGGGACACAGAATCTGAAGTAGGCTCCTCCAGGCTCTGAGCTGTCAGTACAGGGCCTGATGCGGGGCTCAAACCCACAAACCTGAGATCATGACCTGAGCCCAAGTCGGACACTCAACTGACTGAGCCACCCAGGCGCCCCTCATTGTTTTCTTTTTCCTTACTGTTATTTTAAATCTTAGGCTACATAGGGATCTTTAAAATAAATCAATTGTTTGATAAATCACAGATGGCCCACCCATGGAGTATGTTCAGTATCAAACTGACTTCCCTCTTCTATCCAACACCTTACTGGATTGTGTTTGTGCAGCAGATATGGATCAAGGAAATAAGATGATCTTAATACTGGGTTAAACACACTTAGGAAAGATCAAATCTATATATTAAATCTCAGAATAAAAAGCTTTTGATTATTGACCACTATAATTATTTTTCATCACTATTCCCCTCTAGTCACGTGGATAATTAAGGAAATAAAATAGTTCACAGAACATATGACCCTGTTTTAGGACACATTCTTCAAATCGTCTTGCTACCAGTAATAAGACAAGCTACCTGTAATTGTTTGGAAAGCTCCAGTGGGATTGTCCACTACAAACTCAACGAGCTGCTGACATGATGTGATGATGGGAGAAAGAATCTGTGAAACAAACAGACGTATCTCAGAATATGCCATCAGCAACAAGAATAAAAGCCATTTTATACTTCCATAGTACCAGTCTGTATATGTGCCAAACCTTGTCATGGAAAAACAAATTGTACTTTATAATACTATCCTAAAGAGTAACCACTAGTCGATACCTCTTGCCCATGAAGAATGGCAGGATCTTTGTGAGAAGGTCCTAAAGATGTCACACGTTTCTTCATGGACTTGGTCGGCATTTGCATGTAGCCTGCCCCTGGGTATGAAACTGTCTGTTTTGAAGGCAAAAGTGTAAAGATCTCTAGTCCCACTGTTTTACTACTCACTACAAAAGGAATATAGTGAGCTACCTTGTATGTTCACTATCAGAGAGTAGTTGTGTTAGTTGTCTATTGCGATACAACAAATAAACCCACAGTTTAGTGGTTTAAAACCCCACACATTGACTCTCGCGCAGTTTCTGTGTTTGGAATCTGGGTACAACCTCCAGGATCTTTTGTTTCAGGGTCTTGCAATAGAGATGGTATCTGGTATCACAGTCACACCAAGGTTCAGCTGAGGCAGGATCCACTTCCAAGCACACATTAGTAATTGGCTGGACTCAGTTCCTCACTGGCTGTTGCAATGAGAGTTCCAGTTCCTGCTGGCCACTGGCCAGCGGCTACTCTCAGTTCTTTGCCACATGGGGCTCTTCAATGCAGAAGCATGGTTCATCAAAACCAGCAAGGAAGTCATTTTGCAAAAGTCATAGTCTTTACAACCTAATTGTAGAAGTGACATCTAATAACTTTAGTCATATTCTTTAATTAAAACCAAGTCACCAGGTTCAGCCCACACTCAAAGGGAGAGAGGATTAGACAATTTGGGGAATAATGGGAGGCAGGGATCATTGGAAGCCATCTTAGAAGGCTGCCACAACAAGTGATTTCTCAGTTGGTGGCAGTAGAGGATATTGGGGGAAAGTAGGAAGGAGAATGCCAGGAAACATGGTGGGAGAGAAATTCCTTGGAAAAAAGCTCATAAAACCCCAGTGATATACACATTGTCAGTAAACACAGTTGACTCTGGGAGGTGTTAGCTGCCTTGAGAAAGTGTGTTAAGTCCCAGGTCAAATTAATATGTACCCTTTCAAAGCAATAATCCTTCCAATTTCATATACATTGGGAAAAATCGAAATAGGTATTACTGGGTGATGATGGCAAAATCTAAGACAAAGGCAATGATTGATAACAAAGAAACACAACCTCAAGAAAAAGGGAAAATATTCCATAGCTAATGCAAAAAAAAAAAATCATAATTCTTATTCCCTTAAAATGCTGTATCTAATAATTAACATCAATACAATGAAATTAATGACATTCAAAAGACTCCGAATCTGCATTTATTTATCATTTATTTATCCATTTACTTATAATTTGTCAAGCTGAAATTCTAAGTTTGTTTTGTAAAGAACATAGACCTAGTGGTAATTTAATGTTTGCCCTTACTGTGCACCCACCCCTCATTTTGATAGGATAGTTGGCTCAAGGGGCAACTGAGTGCCTCAGTCATTTAAGCATCTGACTCTTAATTTCAGCTCAGGTCATGATTTCATTGTGAATTCGAGCCCTGCACTGTCAGTGCAGAGCCTGCTTGGGATTCTCTGTCTCCTTCTCTTTCTGCCCCTCCCCTCTCATGCTGTCTCTCTCATGCTCTCTCTCTCTCATGCTCTCTTTCCCCCTGTCTTTCTCTCTCTCTATCTCAAGAATAAATAAATAAATAAATAAATAAATAAATAAATAAATAAATTTTAGAAAAAAAGGGAATAGTTGGTTCAAGTTAGGGGTATATTTGGAGACCATTAAACAAAATATAAAAGTATAGCTTACTGATCCACAAGGGAATGGGGGGGATTCATTCTTATGATTTCATTGTTATTAGCATGGCTGTTCTAATAAGTTGAGCTAATAAGCTGAGTGTATGCACGTATGGGTTATATACATGTTTTTATGATAGCAAAAATGAACAGAGATACAACAGATAAATTGTCTTAACAGGTTATGCTTGGTTTTCGTGTAAAAACTTCCTAATTAATGCCAGTGTTGCAATCATTTTTATGACATTCCCCAAAGATGGCACTTTAAGGGTTATGCCATATGCTGATTGACAGCAGCCATAATTCCATACAATGAGACTGTATCATATTGTTTGAAGTGAGGTGATATTCATCTCTTGAAACTGATCAAACATACGACTGCATCAAACAGTATTACAACATAATCACGCTGTATGTAGGGACTGCCAAGGTTGATCACCATGTTGTGCTCCTTTTCCTTGGACTTCTCTAATAGCAGTTGTGACTGCTTCCACATTTTCCTTTAAGAACTGCAAAATCTAAGAAGAAAAAAAAACCTGCATAAAATTGTGATTTCGCTATGCTGTGTGAGTGTACATCTGTAGACTGCTTTAGAATAACAAATTTGCTCCTGCTAAGATCTCCCTAAATATACAAATAAAAATATAGTAAGGCCAAGATAAGAAGCGGAGATTTGAAACACGGTGAAAATAATTCAAATACCTTTTCTTTTTCTTTCTTTCTTTCTTTCTTTCTTTCTTTCTTTCTTTCTTTCTTTCTTTCTTCTTTTCTTTTCTTCTTCTTCTTCTTCTTCTTCTTCTTCTTCTTCTTCTTCTTCTTCTTCTTCTTAAGTAAACAGGAAACCTGGAAGAAATGTCTTTTTAAAAAATACTTTCAGTGTCTGAAACTCCCAGTGGTATTTTTTTCTAATGTGTTGTTTTGTGAAGCCACGTAATTTTTCTACTGACCTTGGGGCTATTTTTATTTTGGCTTCAGATGAAATGATCAAGAATCTGTTCCTCTCCCACTCTCAGTTACTGCTGATCTTGGAAAGAAGTGTGAGAATGGGCATGAGTGAATGAGGGTGATTTGGTGTCACTTTCTCTTAGTGACATGACATCCTATAACGCAGTGGCTTGTAGAGTGATGTAAGTTAGGGACTGCCCTTTTATCATCCATCCATCCACCCACCTGTCCAATATACTAAAAAAGCCATTGTGGGGGGTGCCTGGGTGGCTCAGTCAGTTAAGTGTCTGACTTCGCTCAGGTCATGGTCTGTGAGTTTGAGCCCAACGTGGGGCTCTGTGCTGACAGCTCAGAGTCTGGAGGCCGTTTCAGATTCTGTGTCTCCCTCTCTCTCTGCTCCTCCCCCAATCACACTCTGTCTCATTCTGTCACTCAAAAGTAAAATAAAAAAAACATTAAAAAATTTTTAAAAAGAACCATCAAGATACTTTTGGGACTATGATCAGAATAGTTTACAAAGAAACAGGGTGCTTGGTTGAGAGTCCTCTCTTCATGCTGACATTCACTGACAGGTTAACTATTCTGATTCTCCAGTGTGAATCCACGGGAGTCTGCAGGATATCACTATCCTCTCTGGACTTTATCCCTTTGTGTAACTCTACCCTAACCCTGACTTCTTAGGCTTAAACATCCTGCCTTCTAGGCCTAAAGAAACTTCATGGTTCTTTGAGAGACTCATTGGGATGTGAGGAACACAGAGGCTCTCTCTGATTGGTTCCTTGCACACCCACACAGCCATCTGCCTTGTACTGTTCCTGCGTTATGGTGGGCACGAAGGAATCTGTGAGGTTGGAGGCCTCTTTCAGTTCTCCCGAGATAGAAGATCAGATCGCTCTCTGCTCCCAGATTCCTTCATTTAACCTTGGACATTTCTCTCAGATTAGGTGTGGGAGCGGCAGGCCAAAGTCCCTTCACAGAGACATCACCAATATTTAAGCTCTGTGTTTTCCTTCTGACCATTTTCTCTTTTTCTTCCCTTCAGCCTGTCTATGGGGTCTTCATTTAAAATTAGGTGGAAAACACTGGATTTTCTTCTGTTTTACCCAAATCTTTGCCTTGTGATATTAACGCCATGCTTTGAGATCGTAGGGACTTCATGCTTGATACACAAATGCCCAGGGTTTCAAAATTAAAATTTAGGAACTGACTTTTCCTTTATCTTTCTGCAAGGGCATCCATTTCCTGAGCAATAGGGAAGTTCTAGCTGCTACCCAAACGTGGAGAAGGGCTACTATGCACCCTCTCTCTTACTTCTTTGCTTTCAAATGAATTCATTTTGTTATTTGACCTTTTTCTTTCCTTTTCTCTCCATTTTCTTAGAGTTCAATTACCCGGGTTTTTTTTTTTTTTTTTCCTAGTGTATTGAATGGAATAATTAACTTGCTATTTTTCATCTTTCTTCTTTTTAATTATAAATCGTGAAGACTGTGTAGTTACCTCTAAGCACTACTTAAACTACATCACAGATTTTTGTTTGTTTGCTATTGGTTGCTTTCCTTAAATTTTGGGTTTTTTTTTTTAAGTTTCTATTTTATTTAATTCCAGTTAGTTAACATACAGTGTTGTATTAGTGGCAGCTGTACAATATAGTGACTCAACAATTCCACACATCAATCAAAAATCTGCTAAGAAATCTAGACACAGAGTACAAATAATTCATTTTTAATGTTTATTTTGACACAGGGAGAGAGAGAGAGAGAGAGAGCGAGCACGCAATGATTAAGGGAGGGGCAGAGAGAGAGAGAGAATCCCAAGCAGGTTCCATGCTCAGCACAAAGCCTGATTCACGATCTCAGGACTGTGAGATCATGCCTGAGCCTAAATCAAGAGTCAGATACTCAACTGACTGGGCCACCCAGGTGCCCCCAAATGAATCATTTTTTTCTGAATACTTTTAAATTGCTGACCTGATGTTCTGTAAGCCCCACTTTAATATGTTTTTACAAAGGAGAACAACTCCCTATTTAACTGCAACACAACCAATAAAAGTGGAATATGAACTTTGATACACTCCTGCCCTTTAGTCAACAGATCACATTTCAGAGTCCTCAGTTGATATAACAATATATTTTTTTTTACCAAAGGATCCAGTTTAGAATCACACACTGCATTTAGTTGTCATGTCTCTTTAGTCCCCTCCAGTCTAGAATATTTCTCAGTCTGCCCTTGATTTTTATGACTTTCATGCTGTTGAAGATGAGTATAGGTATTTTGTAGAATTTCCCTTGATTTAAGTTTGTCTGATGTTTCCTGATGATTAGATTCAGGTTACAGTATCATAGAAGAGATGCTGAGTTCCTCTCAATGCATCATACCAATTCACACATGATTTCAGTAACTGATATCTTCTTTGACCACTTGATAAAAGTGATGTTTTCTAGGCTTTTCCATCATAAGTTACTTTTTGCTCCTTTCGTGGGGCAGTACCTTGAAATCATATAGATATCATATTCTACATAAAACTTAAATTTATTCGTTAATGTCAGTATGGTTTCATGGTTTCCTATTTTACTTAAGATTGTAAATTCTATAAGTTGTTATATTACTCTCAGTATTAACTTTGATACTTGAATTGTGGCCAATGTGGTCAGTAGGAGCCCCTTAAAGCTGGTTTCTAGGGTCTTTTCTTATAAGTTTCCTCTCTGTAGCCCCAGAGTCAGCCATTTCTCTAGGAAATCCTATTTTCTTTTACTGGACAATGGTATTTAGAAGCCAAGATCTGTGTGCTCTCTGTGCTCATTGTTATCAGAGTGTTGCTGCTTCCAGGCCCTATCAAAAGACAGAACCAGGAAGTAAATGTATGCCTATACCATATATTTACATGTAAATTTATTTCTATGTCTATCTATCTGTACGTATTGAAAACCATGAGTTCAAGCTGACATTTACAATTTCACTGTAGTTTTTTCCCTCTCCATGTATGTAACTACCTTGTCTATTAGTGAGAAGCCTAGTTTCCATACTTCTTCAGATATTTACTTATGTGATCAACCTCACTTTATGCAACCAATCTCCCATTCCCATGATAACCCGTTTCTCCACATAGATGCCTTCCTTTTCCTGCTTGGGCTCTGATTCAGCTGCACAGAAACTTTCTCATGCTGATTCCTCATGCTAAAGTACCTGCTATCCCCAAGTGGATGTTCTCCTCATCTTTCTTGGGCTCTGATATCCTCCTCTGAGCCACTGCTGTTCCACCTACCTAATCTGTTTCCCCTAATAGCATTAAGATTGAATTATTCAGGGAGGGGAAGGAGTATCACTCAAGTCTTGCCATTTAATGTGTTTATTATCCTTCAATTCTTCAAGTCATAAGTTAGTTTATGGACATTTTGCACTTTTCAAATGTATTGGGTCTTTTGTTATGGAGTTTTAATTCAATGACATTGTATTCAACTCTATTTTCTAATTTCTAAATTAATCCAATTTAGATCAGTTCTTGTATTTGTCAAGACTTCTTTGAGATCCAATTAGTGATCAATTTGGTGAATGCTCCAAGTTTGCCTCAAAAGATTTCATGTTCTCAAACTCTTGGGTTCAAGGTTCACTATATATCAATCATAGCAGGCTTATAATTTGTGTTGTCCAAATTTTCTCTATCCATACTAAGATTTTTATCTGCTTGATTTACCAATTACAGAGGTAAAACCATTAAAAATATTTCCACTGTGATTGTATATTTGTCCTTTGTCTTTTTTTCCCCAAAAATTTGATCAATTTTTACTTCATATATTTTGAATGTATGCTATTTGATGAATACAAGTTCAGAAGTGGCATATCATCCAGGTGACATTCTTTTTATCATCATGAGCTAACCAAAATTAATTATTCCTGACAATGTTTCAATAATGGTTTTTGCCTTAATGTCTATTTTTCTGATATTAATATAGCAATACCAGTTTTTTTTTAGTTGTTATAAAAATAATGTTTTCTATATTTGGATTTAGTTCCACCATCATATTTTGTGTTTTTTTTTTTAAACATGATTCTGTTTTTCTTCTTTCTTGCTATTTTTTGGGTCAATCGAGTTTGTTTTCTTTACATTTTTTTTTCTTGTTTGGAAGTAATATATTTTATTTCAGTTCTTTTACTGTAACTTTGTAAGGGCTAAGGTTAATGAATATGCTTACTTTTCTTTTAACTAATACAAAAATGTAATGACACTTAAAGTATGATTATTCTTCACGTGTCATATATTATTGTTTTTCAGACTTTTATCCACTCTGCTTTTCAAAAAATATTTATTTCTGAATTTCTTATGACACATTCATCCAGATCAAAAGAAATGAAGAGTTATAGAATCACAACCTCTGCCCATTGTCTAATTTAAGAAATAAAACTTTATTCATATAGTTGAATTGACCAGTGTAGCCCTCCTCCCTTCAGAAAGGACTACTATGAGGTCAAGAGATATTTCATCTTGCTTTTATGCCCCAAATGGTTATTTTTATTATTTTATACAGAAAATTCTCATTTAGACTTATTATGTACTTACCATTTTATTTTGTCACTATTGCTTCTTTTATCTCATTCTTGTCTGGGTTCAGTTTCTTTCTATGAAGAACATTCTGACTTGGCTCTTTCAGTAAAGTTCTATAAGTGTTCAGCATTCTCATTATTTATATGGAAAGAAGTATTTGCTTTTGACCTCATTCTCAAATGATATAGGTATAGAGTATGAAATAGATATGAAAATAGAATTGTTAATTGACAGCTATTTTCTCTCAACAATTTACAGATATTATTTTATTTGTCTATTACGCTGCAATTGAGAAAAATCTGTTGTCAATATCATTAGCATTCCTTTGTAGATAATCTGCCTTAATAGGTGGATGTTTGTCCTATTGCTTCTACTAAATCCTTGTGAAATTTCTATTATAAGGACTTTTTCATTCAAACCTCTCTTTGTATGTGTATTTGTGTGTGTATGTGTGTGTAAATTATATATACATACATATGTATAATCTCAGATTTATTTTCTTTATAACCTCAGATTTACTCCTAAATTCATGAATTCTGCCTAAACTGTGTGCAATATGCCCTTAAAACCACTGATTGCATTAACTTTGAGGGCAATATTTTACATTTTTAGAATTTCTAATTGGTTCTTTTTCAAATCTATCTGTTATCTTGTTTTTAATGCTTTATTTTTCTTTTTCTAATGCTTCAGACATTTTAAATCTATATATGTTATAGTCTCTCTGATATTTCTATTATTATCTGATAGTTCAAAAATTCCTTGGAGTATAATTCTGTTGTTTTTTTCTCTTTCATAAATCTCTCAAGATGGACCTTGTATGTTTTGGAATTTTGCATGATGAGCTCAGTGTTGATAGGCTTCATCTGGAGACATCATGATGACCTGGGATAAGGTTGTATCACACCAGATTTGCTCTCAGTTTGCTTCTGCTGGGAACACATTGACATCTCAACAGGAAATCTTTGGGGCCATGCAGTTTGAACACCAAGCTCATATGATTGGTGTTCAATCATATCAGTCACATGACTGACATGTCTGTGTTTACAAATTCCCCGGGGAGGCTTATTTTCCACCTTACACCCAAGACTAGAAGGTTTCTGTCATTGTTTTCTCTTTGTGCTAGTTTACAGATTATTTCCAGTCTACAATTTTACTGAAAGGGTAGCCCTTAAATGATCCTGGATTTATGTAAGTTTCAGTTTCAACCGCCCCCCACCCCCATCTCCCCCCAGAATTTTTAAAGCCTTGTTTTCTATGTATCTCTGAACATGAAAATGAAAGCTTCTAAGTTTCTGAGACATAACCATCACCCTAGCCTACCCCAGCTCTTATAACCTGCCTCGTTGGTTTATGTCATTACCACCTGGGCTCTCTGTTCTCTCTTCCTTTGGGTCCCTGGTGATGTTTCTTACTTTCTCATGAACTCAACAATGGATTGAAGAGCATTTATTTTATTGTCTCTAGAATTTTAGTATTTGTAGTGGGCGAAGTTTCAAGGTATCTAGACCATAATAATACTGTAACTGGAAGTCCCTCTTAACTTCCCGTAGGCCTTTCAATTTGCTGCAAACCATTCTGGTGGGCTTCCTCACAAATCTGGATCTCTGCAAGGGTTTCCCATCTCAATTTCACAAACCAGAAAGTCATTCTGACTCCTCCTTCTTCTTCATGGTCCAACCAACTACCAAGCCCCATTGATTTCTCTACAGAATGTATCCTAAACCAATCCACTTGTCTGTCTCCCCCTGCTTTAGTGTAAGTCACCACCATCTTCCCCTGGACTACCATAACAACCTCCTAATTCTCCTCCCCTCTAATCCATTATTTACACTGTAGCCAGAAAAAACTTTCTAAAAACTAAATCCGATAAATGTACTTTCCTGCTTAAATCCATCAATAGCTTTCCATTATGCTTTAGATAAAAAGTTTTTTAATTCCTTAATATGATCTATTTCACATGGCTTATTCACTTCCATCATTAATTAATCTAACAAATATATACTGAGCAGCCACTACTTCTGGGCATGGTACTTAGAACTGGGCTTGCAGTGTGTATTAATTTCCTACAATAACTGAATGTTTGTGTTCCCCACCCCCCCGCCCCAAATTCATAGTTGAAATTCAAATCCCCGATTTGATGGTATTAGGAGGTGAGGTCTTTGGGAAGTGATTAAGTCATGAGGGTGGCCTTCATGAATGGTGGGTTTAATGCCCTTATAAAAGAGTTCCCGACCATCTCCTCTGTCCCGTCCATTATGTAAGAACACAGCAAGAAAATGAGAGTCTATGAAAAGAAAATAGGCTCTTAACAGATACTGTCACCAGACACTTAATCTGAAACTTCCCAGCCTCCAGATCTATGAAGAATACATTTCTGCTTAAAAAAAATTTTTTTTTAAAGTTTATTTATTTTTGAGAGACAGATAATATGAGTCAGGAAGGGGCAACGAGAGAGGGAGACACAGAATCTGAAGCAGGCTCCTGGCTCTGAGCTGTCAGCACAGAGCCCGACGCAGACCTTGAACTCACAGATTGTGAGATACGACCTGAGCCGTAGTCGGATGCTCAACCGACTGAGCTACCAAGGCACCCCTAAATTTCTGGGGTTTTTTTAGCCACTCAGTGTATGGTATCTTTGTTGTAGCAATTGAATGGACAAACTACCATAACAAAGTGCCAGACTAGCTGGTTTAATTAACAGAAACTTATTTTCTCACAATTCTCGAGTCTCTGGAAGCTAGAAGTCCAAGAGCAAGGTATTGATAGGGTTGATTTCTTCTGGGGCCCCTCTTGTTGGCTTATAGATGATGGTCTTCTCCCAGGTCTTCAGATGATTTTCCTTTTGAGTGTGTCTATGTCTTAATCTTCTCTTGTTATACAGATACCAGTCAGACTTGTATAGGGCTTACCCTAATAACCTCATTTTCATTTAAACACCCTATCTCCAAATACAGTCACATTCTAACGTACCGAGTGGTCAGACTTGACTATATGAAGTTTAGGAGAGACGCACAATTCAACCCTTAATACTGTAGTAAACCTCATCAACCTTTGTTCTTGCAGTTTCCTGTTTCCTCTGCTTTCCAGATACTTCTCTGTAAGAAGTGGGCTTCTCTTTCTTTCCTTAGGGGCTTTGCAAAGATTGTTCCCTTCACTTGGAATGCTTTTCTCCCTGTCCCTCATTCCCCCTTTGCTTATCCAAAGGCTAGATCTCAGTTTCAATGTCCCTTCCTCAGAGAAACATTTCCTGACTCAGATTAGATTAGGCCTCTGTGTTTTGTGTTTTCGCATCCTTTTTGTACAACTTCCTATAATTCTAATTAAATGATTAACTGTATAATTAGTGAATTTCCTTGATCCTACAATTCTATGAGTTGTTAGATGCACCATCAATTTCAAAACACTTGTAGGGAGAGGAAAGAAATACTACTCTATTAGTCCGCTATTGCTATAATAATGCTGCATAAAAAACCACTCCAAAATTCAGTGACTTAAAACAGTAAGCATTTACTTTTCTCTCATGAGTCTGTGAGTTGCTGTAATTCACCTGAGTAAGACTCAGTTTCAGGTTCCCAGCTCTGGGCTCCAGGCTGAAGGCTGGGTTCAGGTCTACTTCATGTATCTCCATATTCTCCTTGGAATACTGGTCACCCAGCCCATGGTACTCTCCCAGTGAATGACAGAAGTTCAGGCAGAGGGCATATGCAGTGTCTATTACAGCCTCAGCTTGGGATAGGTATACTCTCACTTCCATGGAATTTTGTTGTTCAAAGCCAGTGCCAGCCAAGCCTAAATTCAACATGCTGGGGAAAGTACCCTGCCTCCACTAGTAGGATCCCTGCGAAGGTACATGGAAAAGTGTAATGTATATAATGTACAGTACTATGATAAGAAAGAGTTGGGAACAATAATCCGATCTACCATAACCATAGTAAACAGTATGCACATACATTTTTTATTAAGTTTATTTATTTTATTTTGAGAGAGAGCGAGCAAGTGGAGGAGGGGCAGAGGGAGAGAGAGAATCCCAAGCAGCTCCACGTTGTCAGCACAGAGCCCGATGTGAGCTCCAACTCACGAACCGTGAGATCATGACCTGAGCCGAAACCGAGAGTCGGATGCTTAACTGGCTGAGCCACCCAGGCACCCCTGCACATACATTTTTATTTTGTTTACTTAAAATAGATTCTCTAAATAGTTTGTGTAAACAAAGATATACCACTTTCTTCTGTAGTCGGAGCAAATCTTCACAGAGTCTAAAGTATCTTCTGAGTCACTTTTGGTCACCAGCAGTTAGGCACAACATTCTAGTGACCAGTCCTTTAGATAGCCCAGGTGTGGGGTCTTGACTTCTTTAAGAGTTGTGTAAGTTTTAGGCATACAAAAGAATACTACAGTTGCATTTGCACTTTCGATTTAGTTAAACTCAGACATCCCCCCCGCCGCCGCCAAACTAATTTTCTTATCATTGGAAATTAAAAACTTTTTAAAAATAAAAATCAACAAGTAGTTTTTGACAGATACTTGACACCTGAATGATAATCCTTCAAATGCATGAAACTCTCAAGCCTGGAAATTCTACCATCTGTTTCCAATGGCAATTGTACTGTCTAGTATGTGACAGGTAATTCTTTTGAGTAGGTTTTAATAAGAAAACACATGTTTATCTCCTGGTGGATATCTGTCCACCTTAGGGGGGCTGCAAAGGACTTGAGTATTTCTACATGACATTTCAGTGAAAATGGGTCATTTCTCTGGTGATGAATGTTAGTTTCACTTATACTGTCATGTGGCTCAATTTCCAGGTTTTTCCGCATATGCGATAACTTTCATTTCAAAGCTATGGGAGTGTAATCCTTTCAAAGAAATTTGACAAGACAATTAGAAATGTAAATTTAAGTTAAAATTCAAACTTGTGTAGTGATAGTGGTGTAAATAACTCAAGTAAGAAAGTATTTGTTTAACAAGAGATACAGTGTCAACTGTATCACAACTTATTCCTCTGCTTAATAGCTGGAAAGTTTCTTTTAACATGGATTGAAGGACCTAACCAATGTAATGCTGGAGTGGTCATCTGAAATTACATCTTGCTCCCCTAAGTCCCCTACCACAAGTGTGGGGAAAGTAAGGCAGGTGGGGTGAATAAGTGTCCTTTTTTACCAGGGTATGATAGGTTCTTTCTTCTGAGGCTGTAAGGAGCATGTGAAATATACAACACTGAGGTAGCCTTCTAGAGAAAACAACAACAGCAACAACAACAACAACAATCCAGATGAGGACCTAGAGAAAGAGAGAGAGAGAGAGAGAGAGAGAGAGAGAGAAGCTGAGCCAGATCCCAGAGGACAGTGCTTGCATATGGAAATCTCTTCTAGGGCCCAGGATTATCTTCGAGGATTTTTTGACACATAAGCCAAACTTTATGCCTGATTAGTGTGAGTTGATTTCCATCACTTGCAGTCTAATAGAGAAATACAGATAGAGTCCCGGGCACTAAAAAATAATACCCCACGTGAACAGCATCATGGTTAGAAACAACACACAACGCAGCAATCAAAAATAATTTCTTAAAAAAATAATTTCTGAATTCCTCAAGTTCTTCATTTGTTTTTTTGAAGAAGATGGGGGGAACGGGGATCCTTAAAAATCCCCCTTTGCCTCCCCCGCCTAGAGGTTCACATGTGGCAGTGGCTTCTGCTCCCTTACATCTGTCTTTGAATTCCAGTCTCTTGTCAAGATAACCTCCTCCCCCAGATTTAACCTTTGGAACTTTTGTTCTCTTTTCCTTTCCTCCCTAGTCTCACGCCTACAGCCCCAAAGAACTTGTCTGTCAAAGAAGCGCTCTCAAGGCAGGACGCATCTCAGGACACAAGAAACTGTAACGAGATGAAGAAAGCCTGAGTACGTCCAGTGCTCCTCATTTTCGTCCCATTGCTCCCTTTCTAAAAATGGTATAAAATGAAAAAAAATATACACCTTATGTTTGAGGTTACACAGATATCTTTCAGCATTTTTTTTTCTTGCTCACCTTCCATGTACATATTAAGTACCTAATAACAATTTTTTGAATCAACAAAGAGGAACTTGCTGGCCACACAAATTACTGAGTGAACAAAGAAAGGAATGTATGAATAAATGGAAAAATAAGACATGACAATAATTTGGGGAAGTTATCACTGAGAAATTTAAGGACATGGCCAATAAATGCTTGATTAAAAAATACATTTCTAAAATCCAAGTCTTTCTTTCACATACATTAAAAAACAAAGAATGGAAAAAAAAAAAAAAAAGGACTTTGAAAATAAAAGCAAGTCCTCTACAAGCCAGAATAGAGTATCACATTTGTCTGCGGTTCTTGATCAAAAGTTTTCAAAAATATTTAAAGATACTTAAATTATGAGTTGGAATTATTTGAGACTAGGGTTCGGTCCTAACTGATAGAAGTCATTCCTGTTCCCACTCCAGTTTATGCATTAATGATGCAATCAGGTGGATGGGGAATTCTCTGAATGGGCTTCTGGAAAAAGCTTTCCTTGACTGCAGAGACTCTAGCAAGAAAAAGTCCCTTCTCTCGCATTTGTAAAGAAGGTGTGGTAAAAATGTGATGGCTGGATTGCTGAAGGCCTCTCGTGAACATAAGGGGGATGGCCAAAAAGAAGGTGATATATCACGATGGAAGAGTGGAAAGACGTAGGTACGCTACATCTGTACCTCTAGCTGTCGGGAATGATCATTTTTCCTTACTGAGCAACTCAGTTGAGCCAGATCTTTCTGCTCTTTGCCCCTGACAGAATCCTAATAGAGAACCATATAAAGGAGAAGCTGGACATCTGAGTGTGGGACTGAGAAGAACCTCACAGGCTGGAGGTTAAGCAGCAGACCCCAACAGCTATCTTTTGGTAGAAATAGTCTGGTGGAGCTGTTCCGGGTTGGGACTGGAAGATGGGACTAGAATTCCAATGTTTTCTTTGGTTCCTCTATTCGAGGCAGAAATTCAATCCTCAGGCCTGACTGCATTTAGCAAGAAAGAATTAATTCCTTAACTAGAACTTCAGATTCTAACAGAAGTTTAGGTAGATGTTGAATAGCTAAAAATATCAAGTGTCTACCACATAAAAATTAGCTGGTTTTCCCAAGACTTCCTGTATTATGGGTTTCCTCGTTTCTCGGTATTCATTCTCAGAGGGCCTCCATTTCTCCTGATCATCTCTGGTCCTTATTTCCTGTTTCCACAAAATTCCATGCCTTCGTTTTAAATCATACCTTCTGCAAAGTCACCCTTGGCCGCCTTCCCTATGCCTTCATTCCCCAAATGTGGAACTAAATCAAGCCAGTTTTGTGTCTCAGACGTTCAGTGGAGATTTGGGGTTACAAATGGAGACTACATTGGAATGAATATAAGCTTAGAACGGAGTGTAATATACTCCTTTAATAAGAAAATAATAATCAACTGTATCCCACCCTGGGGAATTTGTTGCTGGCTATGTTATCTTTAAGACATAACTTATGTCCCTCCATTCTTTGACCATTTTCTTTTTCTCTCTGGTGTGTGTGTGTGTGTTTCAATTTTTCCAAATTCCTATTAATTTCTTAAACAGAATAGTTCTCCATCTTGCACTCAAAATCAAGCTTGTGGCCTACTCATGCACATCCAAGACTCATTCAGGAGCTCTGTCAGTAGATTACCTACTTCAGGTCTCTATCTTTTAAAGCACAAAACACTGTGATAGCTTTGGAATTAGCTTTTCCTTCATACGATACAAATTTTAGGAAGTGCTTTCCTCCTTCCTAGTCTATGTAAGCAGAAGGGGAGCAACTTAAAGATTTATTCTTCCCCACATCACAGAAAACTCTGCAGGGATCCTTTTGGTTTTTCCCCTTCCTTTCTTCTTCTTATTTCCCATCTTCCTTCTGCTCCTGCTCCTCCTCCTTTTCCTTCTTTCTACCCACCACAAAGACTGCAGTTTTGATTTACTGTCATAACCACCATTCAAATATGAAATCCAGTCTGAAGGAAAGGGAGAAACTGGGCATGATGTGGTATGACTTCCAGTCCCAGCTCCACAACGTGCTAGTGGTAAGATTTTGAGCGCTTCTTATGAACTTTGCAACTAAAGCTCTGGTTTTCCTCTTTCACAAGAGTATTGCAAAGACCAAATTAGATGATGGATGAAAAGAATGCATCTTCAACTACCAAGGACTAACCAAACATGGTAAGAACGAATATGAGAGAGAAGATGCCACCAAGAGAGGTCCAATAGAACAAGGAAGAACCCAGTGGCAGACTATCTGTGTTAGGGGCAGGAATTTAATCAAAGAGCAAAGCCCTCGGGGACTGCGGTGCTGGGGCACCAGCATCAGAGTGGGGCCAAAAACAAGGTTGGAGCTTGAGCTGCAGAGCTACTAGGATTCCTTTTATTTTATTTTGTAAAGGCAGATTTGATCTCTGGGGTTGCTGCAGGTCAAACTTAAAAGAAATCTTACCCTCTGCTTTAAGGCTGAAGGAGCAAAGAGTTAATTACCTTGTTCTATTCGTCTCTCTTCCAAATTTTTCACATGGGCTTTTCCCTTAATTAGCCATCATAGGAAACTGAAGAATATTTATTATTTATTGTGTGTATTAAATTTTATGTCTTTTCTTCTTAATTTTTAAAATGGATGAATTTATTACTTTTTCATGTTTTTCTCCTAAACAAGCAAGGTTTGTTGTTATTGTTGTTGCTTTTATTGTTTGTTTAGTGGTAGTCCTCATCTGACTTTTCTTTGGGTCGGTAATTCTTCATAAAAAGCAAAATGAGAAAAAGCTTCTGGCATGTTTTATATTAATTGGGAGAAGCAAATAGTTTCCCATACGTTTTTTTTTTTTTTTTTTATTCTCAATTCTTTTCTTTTTATCTCTTACTCAATTTAAACATGATACCCAGAAATGCCCACTCAGTATTGATTAAGTTATATGGTTTAACTTCAGGGCTCTGTGGTAACTTATTAAAGTATATTTTATAAAGTGATTTTGGTTGTCAAGATAGCACGACTCTACAATGACTGATGTGCACGCATGAATCGTGGATATGGTACTAACTCAGCTCTAAAGGGAACACGAAATGAGCACCTATGTGCCAATTTCAATTTTGATTATATTACCTACCACAATTCATTAGACTCGTCGAGTTCCAAAGGGGTTAGGCATTTAAGGACTTGCTTAACCTGTTTAGAAATTCACTGCTAGCCAAGGTGCTCAGAAGGAAAGCATGTCTGAATAACTCGTCCATTTAAAAGTCTTTATTTTTACACCTACAGCATGTAGCATATATAACAATGCTTATACATAGTCTCATTTATTTTATGTATCCGTGGCTTACTTGTAGACTGTAAATGCCTTGAAAGCAAAGAGAGCCTCTATTCCTCTTTCTGTCTCCCGCAGTGTGAATATGGATATCTAGGGCAAGCTTCACTGAAGAAGGTTGGACTTGAATGGAAAAACTGATCCACAAGTATCAATCAAATTTCACTTAAGAGTTTCCCTTAGCTGTTTAATATCTGAATGCAACAATCTAAGTTTTACTTGGAAAGGACGATGCTTTTAATGATTATAGCTTATGGCGCTCAAGCAGTGTTGAAAGTTTTGTATGATGAGCCTTTTTCATCCCAGCTCTAGTGTCGGCTCCCTTACCTCCTTTGCTCCGTATTTTCTCCAATTTCTCTTCTTACCCCCCACATTTCTCTCTTTTTGGTACTGTCTCTGTACACTTGAGCCACTACTTAAGAAAAAGGAGTCTGGCATTTTCTTATCTTAACTGGAAAACAAGCCTAGGAGGGGCGCCTGGGTGGCGCAGTCGGTTGAGCCTCCGACTTCAGCCAGGTCACGATCTCGCGGTCCATGAGTTCGAGCCCCGCGTCAGGCTCTGGGCTGATGGCTCAGAGCCTGGAGCCTGTTTCCGATTCTGTGTCTCCCTCTCTCTCTGCCCCTCCCCCGTTCATGCTCTGTCTCTCTCTGTCCCAAAAATAAATAAACGTTAAAAAAAGTTTAAAAAAAAAGAAAACAAGCCTACGTAAGACCACGTGGATTCATTGTTTGGGTGGAAAAAATCTGACCAGAATGAAAATAAATAGACATTTAAAATGTAACAATTAGATTGAAAAAAACAATTATGTATAGATGGGTTTGTTTACTTAGATAAGGTATTCTTAGTGTTCTTAATTATTTGTAAGTAAATATTCTTCGTTGATAGAATTTTAGATGAAGCTGCTAAAACTAAAAGGTCTGAGAAAACAGATATCATTAAATGAAGAGAGAAACCACTTTATAGAGCACCCGATGAACACTCAACTGAGAAGTAAAACATCCAGAACATGCCCAGCTCGTTGGAAGTGTGTTTTCATATTTCTGCATGCGTTTGTCTATAAAAGCATTTTGAGGAGTAGCTTTTTACTGATTCTACCTTGCCAAAAAAAAAAAACACAAAAAAAACAACCAAGCAACCATCATTATGCTAATAAATGTTTTTGTCACGTTTTCAAACTTTATCAGGCCTTCTGAGTTTTTAATTCCTTCTTCTTGGAAAGAGACCCCACGGTGTAAGACCTCTGGATTTCAACACAACGTCTGCCCTAAACTGAAGGCTCGGTTGCTGAGTTTCTCTAGTTTATTAAGGAAGGGAAAATTCCTCACTATATAACTTGAGTTATATAAAAACCTCCAAACCTGCTCGTCTGTTGCAAGTAAGTGTACTCCCTTTGTTACATGGTATGCAATTAGATGCATTCGAAATAAATAAGTTAAATCAGAAGTCTCAGGGACAAGAATGTACTATTTTAAAACAGGGAGTGTCAAATGTTGTTTTTCAACCCAGAACCAAAGGGTATTTCACAGGTAATTTCTCAGGGCTGATGTTAGCTAATTATTAGCTACCATACCCTGCCTCCCATTCTAAGTGACTATCTCCTGGCAGAAAGGCACAGCTAGGAGTGTTTTGTTTCATTTGTCCTTGGAGTTTTTATCAGCATCAAGAAGGTGGACTGAGCCAAAGTTAGAAGAATTCTGGAGCTAAGCAAAAAGCGACCCGTTTAACAGCCCCCATTAATTGGGGCTGTTACATGATTAATTTGAGAAAAACAGAAGAGACGGATTTCTTTACAACTCACAGTTGGACGCCATGCACTAAAAGTAATCCCGTAAATTACATTTTAAATCTTCAACATATTCCGAGCAGATAAAATAGTGGCATGATTGACCAAACTCCTTTTAAAAGTACACATATTACGATGCATCATAGTTATAAACAGATGGTATTTGGCCTCCTTCCTATTCTCAACATTTGGAATTTCTAAACTATGTGAATTAAACAATAATATTTTATAAACATACAAGGGATTTTGCTCACTGCTTTGTTAACATAGAAATTATACAATGCTGACATTTATTTAAATTTTAAAAAGTAAACAACAGTGTGCATTGAAATAAAGCAAACTAAAATCAACATAGAGAAGTACGTTCTGTGTGCATATTACCTACAGTGGCACTGGCCTTTTAAAGGAAAGACATAATAGGTTGAAGAACAAATGGTAGCTTAGACGGGCCTAATCCTTTGTACTCCAAAGGCTCATTTAACACCTCTGTGTAAACAACGGATATTTATACCATAATTGGCTCTTTGACCATCGTGTTCATTTACTATGTAACCTGCTATTATGGAGTTAAAAGAAGTTCTCCTTCATTGGCTTGTCAGCTTTCATAGTAGTGAAAGTGTCCTCGCAGTTTTAAAAACACTTGCACAAACAGGAATCGTTCTGACACTTGTACTCATGATGAGAAACATTATCATCATATCAATAAGTAGATCTTCTTTTTTTCCTTTGGGGGATATTATTGCCAGAAATAAAGGGAAATGTATCAGATCTTAATGTCGTTTCCTGAGATACTTTTCTAAAATTACAGCTTTAACCCTTTAGCTACATTTTGAAAGGGAGACCCATCTGCTGAGTTGATGTACAAAATAGAAGGCACTTGGTTTTCAAACACTATTCTTGGATTTGCAAAGTTGTGCTGCGATGAGTAAATAATGAATCGGATATTTCAATCAGTTTTATGATTTTTGAAAGCCCTGGTTATCATTGTTTAGCGACAGTCTCTTCTCCATGCACTTCCCACGTGTTCTGGTTCAGCCTTTCAAGGGTAGGCTTATGTAGGCCAACCTCCCCTACCTCGGTTTACCGTTGGGCTGCTTTTCTTACATTTTAACCAACCAGCCTACCAACCAACCCATCAACTCATATTTCCAAGTCTACAATTCAAGTAATATTTCAAACAGAGGGGGTAGAATCTTGAGAGATGGATGGCAACTGAGGTCATGAACACTCCAGATTAAGGTTTCTTCTATTTGGTCATGGCGTAAACCACTTTAGCTCACGATCTCTATTGGTGGGAAAGAGAGACGATAACGCAAACGGCATTGGTGAAACCAAGGACAAGGGGGATTTTTTTCCTCTTACACATACAGTTCTAAATGTGTACACTCAAACATCGAATGCGAAAAAAATAATACTAGTGCAGGGAGGCTCTAAAAATTTTAGAAACCTCAAAATGACATTAAACGTCCGAAATTACAAGTGTTTCAGAAACGCGATGCTTCTAAATATTCTCCTGCCTGAATACCTCTTAACCCCTCTTCCCCTCTCCTCCTAAATAACCAATTGGTGGTTGGTTAGGAGGAGAAACAAAGTTGGTAATCCTAAACACAGGTAAGAAGTGAAAAGGACAGCGCTGGGGGCCTGGGGTAGGATTTAAATCACACGTCGGGATATACGAGAGAAGGAGAAGAAAATTTAAGCTAATAGCCAGAATCTCTGCCTGGAGAGTGTCTGCGCCCATCCCCACTCCCTCCTCTGGTTTTTTTTTTTTTTTTTCTTAAGATAATCTTCTTTAAGGGGAGGGGGCACAGAAATCAGTACTGTTGCTTTTGCTCAGTGCACCCTCATCAAAGCGTCTCACTGAGGACTGCGGCCGACTCCGGAAACCCAGTTCAGTAAAATACTTCGACGACTGGAGAGAGTGCTGTCCTGCCCCCACCCCCCCCAAGAGCTGCGCTGCCTTCCCCGGGCTCCGACAGGGAAGGTTCCCGCCCCGCGCAAGCAAGGGCAGCGGTGGGCCACGCGGCGCGTGTGCGTGGCAGCGCGTGAGTGCCGGAACGCGCGTGGCGGGGTGCGTGTCAGTGTCGGTGCGCGCCAGCGCGCGGGGCTGCAAGGGAGCCCCGCGACTGTGGGCGCCGGCGTGGGCGTGAGCGCGGCCGCCGCCCGGGGTTCGCTCGGCCCTCCGCCTCGGGGCTCTACGCAGCCGAGCGGGCTCGGCCACGACCCCGTGACCTCACCGTCGCCCGCCTGCTCCCTTTCCTCGCGCCCGGAGACGGGCAGATCGCCGTCCACTCGTTCCGGACGGCGCCGCGCAGGGCATCGAGGGCGCCGCGGAGGACGGGAGCGCGGGCTCGCCGGCTGCGGAGGCGCCGCGACGCGGGGCAGAGGACGAGCGGCGAGGGCGGCGGCTTCCAGGGGACCCGCGGGCGACCCGTCCCGCTGCGGGCAGCCTTGGCGCAGCGGCCCCGACGCCGGGCACAGGCTCCCGGGGGCTGGGGGGGAGGGGGATCGGGACCGGGCGGGGCGGGGCAGCGCCGGGGCGCGCGCTCCCGGGCGGGCGAGCTCAGGGCCGGGCCGAGGCCCCCGCGCCCCGCCGCGTCCCCGCTGCCCCACGGCCCAGCCGGGCGACCTCGAGCCCCCGCCTGCGGCGGCGGGGCCAGACCCGACCCGGAGCGGAAGACCCGAGAGGCCGGGAGGGAAGGCGAAAAGAGGTAGTAGCAAGCCCCAGACAGGGAATCCTTAATTACAGATTAAAGGCAGGAAAACGTACAGCACAGTTTCCATGTGTCAGCTGACGGCCGCGACAAAAGGAAACTCGGAACGCTGAGGGGGAAAGCGGCCCCTTTTCGTCCCCCCCCCCTTTTATTATCTGTGCAAATGTAAAATGCATTTGGTAGTGACTCTGGGTAGGTGGTGCCTGGGGCCAAATCGCAGCTGCACGCTCCGGTAGGAGGACAGTTTGCTGATGCACCCAGAGGTCTGGGGGCCCTCTCACAAAAAAAAAAAAAAAGGACTATAAATACTCCGCTCGAGCACATTTCGCTTCTTCAAAACTCCATTACTCATACTTTTTAAGTTTTAAAATTTGGTGCTTAGACTGTTGCAATTCATTTATCTTCAGCGAAATCCCACGGCGCGCGCGCACACACACATACACACACGCACACACGTATTTTGTTTTTCAGTTTTGTAGATTCCTATTTTTTTTTTTTTCCTGGCCTGCTATCACAGCATTAGAAATCCAGAGAAAAAGCTAAGCCGACTGAAAGCCAGGGAAGATAGCAGCAAGCACAGACAGAGCACGAGTTCCCCACCATGGCTCTGCAGCTCATGAGGAATAAAGGAAAAGGTGTGTGCTTTGATGACTTTCCTCTTAACTATGATTACAGAACACCCTGTCCCTGGGATGTGAGACATTGGTTCACCTCCACAATATGCTGAATTCTCCACAGATGAAGGAGTGTTCAGAATCCAAAGCCCACTCACTGCGCATTACAAACCGCTAGTTCTGTGCCCTCATTTTTAACACTAGAGTTACACGACCTTTGAGGGTCACCCTGAGCTACGGGGCAATGTACTCCTCTGTGTTTTCTCCCTCTTGTTGCTAGGTCAGTTTTAGAAATAGAAGGCTTCACCTCTTTGTCAGTGATCTATTTACTGACAGAATCGATGCACCAGGTTGAAGGCCACCAGGCCACCTTGTTCAGTCATTTTACGGGATCTTCCTCTTTGTAGATGACACTTTCCCATTTTTCATTTGTATTTTTCACCAATGTCATTTTCCCCCACAGATTTTATAAAAAGTGCCTTTTCATGTGGTTCCAGTTCAGTGATTTGCCCACCCCCTGAATAATGCAATTTGCATTCCCGATTAATAGTTGTGAATCAGTAATTCTTAAGTACCTCCTGATCCATATTTTCAGTTTAAATGATTTCTAATGTTATTGGCCAGGCGTGTGCTTGAACCCAGTACCTTTGCGGACTGGTTCCAGCCCCAGGACAGCAGAGTTACACTCAGGGAATGTGAACATGCTTAAGTCTCTGCCCTGATCTCTTTGGTTGTAGAAGGCAGACAGCCTGCTTTCCCACCTCCCCCAGAAGTGGTAATAGGTGAGCAGATTAATAAATTGATAAAAATCACACTAGGTTCCAAGCCCATCTCCTCTTCTGGTACATATTTAGGAAGACTTAAAAATCTCCTTCAAGCATCTGGTCCTTCTTTGATTTGGCTCTGCCCTCCCCACTTTTTGACTTTATCCTTCAGTAAAATAAATAAAGTGAAAGAGCATATTAGGAGTTTCTCTTTCCTTATGGCTTCCCAGTATTTGAGAGACTCATCCTGTGTCAGGCCAGTTGTTGTTAGTTCATGTTTTTACCACCCACCAAAGAACAGCACAGGATTAAGTTTATATTCATAAATGATGTTCATGACTAGGTTTCTACATGCCAGAGTTATGATTTATTTTTTTTAATGGGTGGAGAAAGGAGAGCAGCAATAAACTAGCCTCTAAGTCACTCAAAATCCTTGGCTTGACACATCTCTGTGGGTGTTTTTGTCTTTTTTTTTTTTTTTTTTGTATGTACCTCTAATTCTCCTTTAAGTTCTATTATAATGAACTAAATATTTTGTTGACTACCTTTGTCCATGGCTTCAAACCCTGTTTATTTTAGTTAAATTTATGAAAAGTATGGTATGTTCCCCTTTTCTACCTTCTGTTTATAATTGTCCCTACTTATCCCTCCACCCCCTTAAGAATTTCACAAGAAAACCCTGCACCAAATAAATTAAAATCTGCAACTTCAGACACCCCAAGAGGAGGACATTAATCCACTTAGTAAAATACCCACACCTCCCCCTCTCAATTTCAGCTCTTCTTAATGTAACGTTTAGTAATTGCAGCTGGCTCCTTATACTTGCCTCCCTCCTTTTCATTCTGAATCATATTGGCCTTGTTTGACCTTCATTTCCTTTCCTGCCCCCCACATTTGTCCACATACTTTTCTTTGACCATGTTGGTCTTTCTTTTGCTGCCTGGATTAAAAGCAATAAATAGAGCTTTCTAAGAGTGCAATACTTTCTGTTAAAATCCCACTCTACCTCCCCATTCACTATTAACGCTTTGTACAATTTTTTCATATCTTTCTTGTTGTGTAGTTACTGCTCTATATTTTTCTGATTGATCATTAAGTTACGCTGGCTTTTGAGAACTGCCTCCATAATCCTGAAGCAAAGGCTTTTTACTTGGCATGCTCTTTTCCTTTGGAATGCCTTTCCTGGCAAGGACAGGCATTTCGGTTTGACTACGATCCTTAAGTTACAATTCAAGGCTAATTTGTTCAGTTAGGCTTCTACTATGAGCAGCTCTGGTTCTCACTGTGAAGTACTCCATGAGGTTGCTTAGTTGAAGGGTGTGTTGTAAGTACAAGATGTAATATACTTACATTGTACTTGATTATCAGTTTTCAAAAACAGCTGCATGCTTTGATATCTGTGTAAGGAAATATCAGAAGATAATATACCATTGGTATTTATTACTCTATAATTAAGGATGTGTCAGTGTTTCTCTTTTTTAAAAAAAAAACCCTATTTTCAGAAATTCATATCTCAGGCATAAATTTCCCTATGAATTACAGTCTAATACCATATTAGAAGTATCTTCTTTTTAAGTTATCCCTCCCCTTCCTTTTCTTTCCGGGGAAATAAGTTTCAGGATGTAATTTCTGGGTTATCTATTGGGGATGAGAGGAAGCAGTCCCTATGCTGCGCAATTAAAGGTGCCTCTGCCGCCAATGCCACCTGCCCCCTGTATCCTAGACCCTCTGTGCACCAGGTGACATCGTGGGGGCTGCCTCTGGATAAAGGGCCAGCCTCCCATCTATGTGGATAAGCAACTTCATCATGGTATGAGGTGAAAGGCAACAGAGAAGGCTCAGCTCTCCAGAAGTACTGCAGGTGCCAGAGAGTCTGAAATTTTAGTGCCAGGAATCAATTCTTATACATTCCTCCCTCTATGGTCACTTAGAATACAAATGTGGCCAGGAGTAACATGAAATAAATCTACGGAAAGGTACTGGCAACTTATCGACCCATGTTCCTTCTGCCAGTAGAAGAAGCAGAAGGAAGAAGGAGGGGAGGAAAAGAGAGAGAGAGAGAGAGAGAGAGAGAAATTTGCCCCTTTCCCTCAAGGGTGGTCTCGACCAATTGAATTGACCGTGGCCTTCTGCAAGAAGCTGTTTCTACACCTGCCTCTATTACCAGGGGACCCACGGCAACTGGGCTTCTCTTTGGGCCCTCAGTTTCTCCACAGGTTTCAAAAGCAAATGCTTACCAGGAGGGCCAGGGAAGGTACCTATATGCATAAAGCCGCGTGTAAAGACCACAGGGCATGGTGGGCCCTATGATGGACGTGGAGGCTGAATGCCTCCCAGCAGGTGCAGTAATAGTAACAATAAAGACACAACATTGGCTTCACTGCATGGTCTCTCCTGCCTCTTTCAAGACCAACAACATAGGCCACAAAGCAGCTCCCTGCTACCCCCTGCACTCTCTTGCCTAGGGGTCCAATAGTCATGCACACTGACCTTGGTGCTTCCTGAAAGACACATCGGTGACAATGACACCATCCAATGGAGGGGAAGGCTTATACAAAAAGTCTCTGTTTCTACAACATAGTCTGGTTCCTAAATATGCCTTTAGACGACCGCTTAATTTTCTCATTTGTGAGGTGATCATGGAAATCTTAAATTGTCAAATATAAAGGACTTCAAATTCCTAAGAGAAACATATCGCTCAAGTATTCCCAGAAGTCCCTTCTGGCACGCCACCTTAGGTCAGCTATTTAAAAATGCAGTAACTGTTAGGAGAGTAACAAGCATCTTGGAGTATCTCCCAAGGAGAAGCAATTCCTCATATTCATTTGTGAGAACAATTATGAACCTATCTTAGGGTTGAAACTCATAACCATAGAGTTGCAAGGGAGAAGAAGGCATCATCACTTGGGTAATGACAATGGGAGGGTCCCTGAAGACACTGACCCCACATTCCACTGATGGAAAATGGGCCCAGTAGGGTGAGAGAGGATCCTGGTCCCTGAAGTCATACATACCTCAAGTACAGCTAGGAATTCCAAAGACATGAGAGAGAACTCCCTCCTATGGATCGCAATGAAGGACAGAGTCCACAATTCACCCTGTCTTCAAGAGGAAAGGGAACAGGTGCCAGTATGGGAGATAGGTACTGTGGCTAGGAGCTCAGACAGCTCTGTGCTCTACCACACAGCTCTGAATTTTCCAAGATGCGAGGACTGGCTCATGTAACATCATCCTTTTTCTTCCTCCCATTACCTTTCAAAAGGGAGTTTCCAGAACTATGGTTTTCCATCTTGAATTTGTAATGTTACAGGAATTAGTGAGAAATGGTGATCAGCAGCCCTAGGAAAAAGAGACCCATGGACAATCAAGTCAGACTTTTTCAAAGTATGATTTGTTTCAGTATCAAGGTTAAGTCCTTGGCTCCCGGTAAGCAGAGGAAAGTCATCTCATGCAAAATTGGCAGGACGGTTTCTTCCACTGTTTGAAGGGAAATGGTTATCTGACCGGATCAGTAACTTAGAGTCAAGAAATGTTAAGGAAGGCATGGTAGCAAAACTAACCAAAGTAGTCCTAGCTCCTATCAGAAGGCACATCTAACAATAACATGTAAGACACGTAAAAAGTCAGAGTGTGAAAAGACTTTGGGTAGAATGAGCCAGCTTCAGAAATAAGCCACTAATCATAGAGTAAATGTTACTCTCCCAGTTGCATGTCTGTGCCTTCTACCATCACTCCCTGACTTAAAAGTTAGTGTACATTTGCTATAAATCCCATGGTTTGTTGTTGTTGTCCTGTTGTAATCACAAATGCACAAAGCTTTCAGCAGCGTGTAGAATTGTATGCATGTTTTTAAACTTTCCCAGTTACATTTTAATGAACAGCCTTGAAGGGAGGATTAACCATGGAAGCATTAGTCTCCTAGGGGCGCCTGGGTGGCTCAGTTGGTTAAGCGTCCAACTGTGGATCTAGGCTCAGGTCATGGTCTCACGCTTTGTGAGTTCAAGCACCACACTGGGCTCTGCGATGACAGCAGAAAGCCTGCTTGGGATTCTCCCTCTCCCTGCCCCTGCCCTACCTGCTTTCTGTCTGCCTCTCACAAAATAAATAAATACACTTAAAAAATAAAAGCATTAGTTGTCCTATATCTCAATTCAAATTTTAAAATGAAACGTGTTCATGTCAGTGATTTATAACATATTCTCTTCCTTGTTAAATATAAGATCTAATATTAAATTATACCTGATTATTCACCGAAAGAGAGAGGCACTTAGGGTGATACTTGTCCACAGTCAGCAGAAGAATAAAACGCATAGACTATGTCGACATTAAAAGACAGCATGGACTCTCATTTGAAAATTGATTCTATCACCCACAGAAAGTATCTTGAGACTTAACTGAAAATTTTATTGTGGCTCATAATATTTCTGGGTAGCAGATGCTTTCTCAAAAACAGATTTTACTTTTAAAAATACCAAATATAATTAACACCTTCAACATAAAATGAAATCTTTGCTTCCAGATGCATTTCAAGGTGTTGAAATGAATCTGTGCAGCCCTGTGTGGCTGCGAGTTTCCATCGACTTCCTGATTCTGCTGCCATCTTTATGTGGCATGTCTGAAGATGTGAGAGTCAGAGCAGGGCATTCACACCTAGCCATAGTGGAAGGATTCTTACTAAACCGCAAGCTTTTTGAGAAAGGTCTTCTGACCTATTCCTGATCAACGTGGCATAAGTGAATAGGTTAAGAACCAGGTGCCCTGCTTTTTATTACAGAAACACCTAACCAGAAACACAGATTAGGTAAATTCATGGCACGTATATCCTGGATGCTGTATCAAGGTCTTGATAATGAGCAGACTTTTAAAGATACTTAAAATTGAAATTGGCTTAATGATTTATTTTAAAAGAATAAAATTAACAGGATTGAATGTTCCAAAAAAGGAAGATCAAAATTTGCAACAACCATACTCAAAATAAGAAATAATGAGAGTGTTCAATTTCTTTACTCAGAGTAAGGGAACTACGAATTAACAAGTCAACTTGTGGGGCACCTGGGTGGCTCAGTCGGTTAAGCATGAGACTTTGGCCTCAGGTCATGATCCCACAGTTTTGTGGGTTTGAGCCCCGTGTCAGCTGTGCTGACAGCTTGGAGCCTGCTTAGGATTCTCTGTCTCCCTCTCTCTCTGTGCCCACCTACTTCCACACTCGCGCTCTCAGAAATAAATAAATAAACATTAAAAAAAAAGTCAACTTGTATTATCCATTATCCTGTGATTTCAATGAAACATGGGTTAATTTACTTAATAACACTCTATCCACAAAATGGGTTTGAGAAGCACACAAAACACACACACACTTCAAGTTTCAATTGTTAAGAATTACACATTTATAAAATTTTTTTATTGCTCACTTGCACTGAGACCAAGTCTGATAGCATAGTTCTAAGAAGTGACAACTTTAATGTAAATTTTTATTCTAGAAGGAATGCTGGGCATGGCTAATGACAAAATCTGATTTGAGTTTATGGGTGTAGGAAAAAAAAACCCCTCCATACACAGGTAACTTTCAACTATGTCTACACTGAGATGGGAGCCCATTGTTTTCAGGATAGTAAAACACAGTAAACTCAACACTGTTTCTTGGCTGTGAGATCATACTATTATTTCTAGAAGACATCTTCTGACTGAAGCAAATTTACTGGTATTGTTCATCTTCTTAGATGATAAACCCTGCCTAGAAGTATCTAAGAACCCCTCAGGCATATTGACATCGAGTTTGCACTCAAAAGGAGCACCCCTGGTAGATTCCGAGTTCCCCAGTTTCAGACCACAAGGGACGTCAGAAATAATCCCTGAGCCCTTTGTTTTATGAGTGAGGATGTAATTTGTTCAGTGACTTCCCTGCAAGCGATACGACTCGAAGCCAGAGCAGTGATGTCCAGTCATGCGTTAAGGGTCTCACATTGGTTAGGGAGAGGACTTGGTGCAGAGATAGAGTTTGTTGTTTCTGCTTCTTAATCTTCCTGCTTTTAAATTCTCAGACCTCAGGGATTCTGAACTCCTGCCTTCTTTGATCTGTAAGATCACCTCTATCCTGAGGGCTCTCTCGGTCTGGCTCCTTGACCTTGATCTGTTTCCTGCTGACAATTTCGCTACCTGTCAAATGGGCCCTCCTGCTGACGATTTTGCTACCTGTCAAATGGGCCCTTCTAGAATTCTGAATCACTGCCTGCTCAATCTCGGATGCTTTCTAGACCAGTCAATCCTTCTAGAAGCCGGAAGGCCACACTTGGCCCCTGCCTACCCTCCTCTCCCTGGCGGTTCCTCACTCTGTAGTGTATAAAAGTTATTTGTTTCAAAAGCTAGGAAACTTACAATTTACCTGTCAGTAAACAGAAGATGGTTTATCAACAGACTTTACCTTAATGACTACAAATGTTTACCTCCTGCTTTCCAGAATGCAAAGAAAATCTTGGAAATGTCATAATATCTTACAAACATTTGCAAAACAGATCCTTGTACAACCGGAAAAGAAACAATTGTATTCGTTGTCTCTGACACAAGAAAAGTGTTCAGTGAGAAACATACAGATAGATGTACACTCTTACACAGAAATGAGATATGCTAATTAAAAATTGCAGTAGGCACTTTATTAAAAATTTATTTTACAATCTAGCCGTTCAAAACATCTTTATGTCAACAAATACAGCAGCTTGACTATTGGAATCATAAGTGATTTATCTTGAAAAGATCATATTTGTAGCTGGATGCAAATATTTTTGAGGAATATTTATATCAAAATTACTGTTTTTAGTAGAAGTATTTTGATTTCTCTATTTTTACCCCAGGGGAAAAAAAATTGAAACGAGTATCTCAGTGTTCATTTTATGGGCAAGATGGCTCCACTTAGCGTATTTCCCATGTTTGTCCAAATTACAGCTGTTTATCTCGCAACTTTAAAATAAATTAAATGCAAATGTAACTCTGCGGATCATGGGAATACCTGCCAGACCCCTTATTAATACCTTCACTTAAACACCCCCGTGCCAGAGAGTCATTAATTGGCTAAAATAAAAGTGCTAAAGCAGCCCTTTGCCCACAAACAACTCTGAGATGGCTGCCCAATTAGTCCGGTAGCATTCTGATCCTCCCTTCAGACCCTGTGGCCCTTTGAGGACACAAGAAGGCTCCGATGATAACCTGGCAACCTAGGTAGAAACACAGCCAAGTGCGAGCTTTTGAAGCTGCAGTTCGGCTGCCATCGTGTCGGCAAAAAGAAAGAATTCAGGCACCATGTCATCCAGTACAAAGGATAAAAACGGATTCAACCGGAAATTCAATGTGGCACCACATATGGGATACATGAGTGCGGTTATACAACAGGCCACATATTTTTTTGAACAGTCTCCTCCATGTGATGCCGAGGACATGTGTAACCATCATAACGTCTCTAGGAATCTGTATTTAATTTGAGTTGGGGTGGTGGCAGGGATGGGAGATCTGAAGCCGCCACAGGTTTGTGGCAGATGGCTCTGTGTCAGCTATGACAAGCAGCCAGGCTCAGCTTCCTCTGCAGATTTTCTTTTCTCTCTGATCAGGTAAATATGGGCACACTCTGGAAAGTTCTACAGATTCTGCCTTAGGCTGCAAGTTTGTGACTTAGCCCCATCTGTCACAAATCTTCCCTAGGTTCTGTTGTAAGCAGAGACCTGAATTTACCATGTAGGGCCGCCCAAGAAAAAGGAGTCATTTCACCCTGCGAGGGGGAGGGAGAGAAGAGAAAGCAAGGAAGAAGCATTAACAACCGAAAGACGAAAGGATGTTCAAAATTCATATTGCAAATTTGCATAACTTACGTCAATTAGATTTCAAAAAGCCACCAAGTACATGGTTCTCGAGTTTCATCAACTCAGGAAATCCCAGTTTCTGATTGGTTTAAAGTGGAACTGTATTTTCAACCGTACGGGAAAGCTCCCGATTTTTCGCAAATGGGTACATTCCACCGCGCACATATTTCCTGGTTTATGTGAGCGATGACGGATGCTCAAAGTTTATCATCCAACTTTTAACTTTTATAAACACAAGATACCCAACGCCCTTAACCCATGTTTTTGCTAATGTGAGTTTTACTTTTAAGTGGCTAAGGCACAAGAGAAATGCCATCACTCCTACGTTAAACGCATAAAGCACTTTGAGTTTACAAACAGGTTTATATTCGTTATTTCATTATAGCAGTACCTCGACGGGGGGCGGGGGGGGGATGCTATTAAGAATTGAGGGAGAAAAAAAATTCTTCTAAGTTTACAGATGAATCAGAGAGACAGGCTAAGAAGTTCACCTAGAGCCAGGCTACAAATGAGTAGCAGAGAAGAACAAGCCGCCAAAACCTCTCACCGTTCTTGATCACCCAAAGTGTATCTATTGTGCTGAAGGTTTTTGCTTTTATTTTACTTAGACAAACCAAAGGAAAACCAAGCCAAAAGAAATCAAGGAAGGAAGTGAAGAAGGAGAGAGGGAGAAGACTAGGGAGGAGGGAGAGAGGGAGGGAGAGAGATTGGGAAGTTGCCTTAAACTGTGCTCGTGCAGTTGAGAGATTTTTAGAAGTTCTAAAAATGTCACAAGCTTTTACGTTTTCATTTTTAAGGAAACAAGTAATGACTTCGGAGTGTTAATACAAGTGAGCAACACCTTATTGGCATCTAGAGTGTAATCTCGAATTAAAAGGGGACTATAATGTGACCAGTCCCTTGAAGGAAACTTACAGTGGCCTGGCTGTGGTCCGGGTAGACAGAGGCTGATAGAATTAAGACAACCACAAATGGTTTCTCTGCGCACTGAATGTCAGCTGTAAGCTTAATCATTGTTTGGAGGCATTTTTAGGCAGAAATCTGAAAATTCTTCTTTCCTCCAATTAGGAGCAGGTTATAAAGGTTTCCAGAATGTTGAAGTACGTGAAGAGGAGAACAGAATAAAAACCAGCAGCTGGCATTTGAACAATCTTGAGAAACACAGGTCACTCTCAGAAAGCACAGGAGAGAACGCATCTCTTTTTTTCCCCACTCAGAATTTCGCTCAATTTGTAAATAAAAATAAATGAGAAATAGGATGGGAACGAAAAGCTATCCGGGTAGTCTGGGCAGTATCTACTTTACACAGTGCCCTGCGCTCTTTTCAGTATTTGTAACAATATAAGGTTCATAATTTTTTTCTCTAAAGCATTTTAAAATATAATGATGAAAAGTCTGTAGAAACATAAGGAACTGATCTCAGAAGGTTGTTGGGAATTTTCAGTAAGTAAACTCACATAGTAAAAAGGAGGCAAAAATACAACTTCATGGTATTGAGCTTACCGGGGTTGGAAAAGGGAAAACTATTGTTAGTGTTAAGAAGTCAATCCTTGGCTAATTATTTTATGATTACTTCTAGAATCTTGTGTTCAAGTTAGGTTGGAGTCATAAAATGCTCCCCATCGTGGATGAAATGAAACCTATTTTTAATCTGTGTGACAAGTATGTGGCCAATGTGTCTGACCTACTCAGAAAAGGAAGTGTTCTGAAAGTACGAGAAAGCTGCAGTCAATGACTAAACTTGGATGTAAACTTTTTAAAGAGGTGGTTTAGATTTTTTAAATTATGAAAATGGTTTTAGATTTTTAAAATGCTTAAAAAAACATTTAATTTCAGTATGCATTGTATTTCTCTTAAGAAAGATCTTAAGAAAAGTGTGTGTGTGTGTGTGTGTGTGTGTGAGAGAGAGAGAGAGAGAGAGAGAGAGAGGGAGACAGGGAGAGGGAGGAGGGAGAACATACTTGCATGCATGTGAGGAATTTAAACATTTCAAATCTGAAACCATTTCAGGTGAGAAGTCATGGGCACAGTGTTCTGTAGTAGAAAGAGCCACTTTAAGAAAAAAAAAAGTATCCAATTCTGTTTCTGCTTTTCAGTTACTAGCATTCTGTTTCAAATCCTGCTTCAAGTTATAGCCCCCAAACTCTCACTCATATTGAAAGTATAATGTCTCATGTGAGAAGAAAGCCAAGTGTTAGTAGCCTTATTCTAGTCATTAAATTTCTAAGTGTGAATCCATATGAAAAATCCTATCCTAAAGTGAACCCTATGTGAAAAGCAGTTGAGATGATTTTAAAATGTAAACTTTTGACAAAAAAAGAGAGTAAGGTGTAAAAATGTAAAAGGAGCAAATTAAAGAATTCAGTGACATTCTATCCTTTTAGATCTTAGAAGCATATGTTTTATAAAAGCAAAACAGCACTGTCCAATGGAATAAGTCTAAAAAAAACCCCAACATTCTCGTTAACAGTACACACAAAAGACTCTTCCATTGCATAAGAAAAGTAAGGAAAATACTGCCTTGGGGGGAATAGTTCTCTTGTATTTAGTGAAGGCAAAGGTCACCTGAAAATGTGCGTATTTATAAACCATAAGGTGAAAAGATAGCATAGCTGTTTATATCTTAATTGTAAAGTTTTAGAAGGCATCCTTTTTCTGTTTTGGCTCTACATCCTATTACAATAACCAAACTAAATCTGTGGTCCTTTCCTGTATTTTTTTTTTTTTAACCAGTTTCTCCTGAAAAATGCATCACAAAGCTCGGTTACCTTAATTCTTGGACTAATTTATTAATTTTAAGACTAATATTCAGATATAATATCATCAAGATCTATAAATGAGGGCACCTCTGAAAGCGTATAATAGACTTGTAAGAAAAAAAAATCCACGGCAAAAATACATAAAAAAGAATTATACATACAAATTCCTATAAATGCTGACACATGAAATATTAACTTATAAAACTTGGAGCGGGAATACTTGAGGATGTTCAGTCTAAAAACATATGTAAAAAGTAATTACAGGAAATAACATGTAAGGCGTAGGTTATCTTTTAAGCTGTACTAAGAACAATTTGATATACTAACAGCATTACCACTGAGCTGACAATGTTTCAGAGTTTTTCCAGAAGTTGTTTGTAAAATAAATAATTATAGCTATGTTATAGAGTATCATATTAAAATATTTCAACCAGATGTCTGTTTTCCTTTGCAACTAAAGGTAACTTGTCACAGTAACTTTTGTAATGGTTAAGAATTTGTAAACAAAGACTAACAGAGATAATGAGGCCTAACCTGAAGCAAAGTTAAAAACCGTTAAATTTTGATGGTGGGAATAGCATTATAAAACCTTCACCATTCTCTTCAAAAGAATATAAACATTTTCTTTCTTTCCTTCCTTCCTTCTTTCTTTCTTTCTTTCTTTTTTTCTTTTCTTTTTTTTTTGTATCTACATGAGATGATGGACGTGAATGAAATGTATGGTGGTAACCATTCCACAATAAACGCATGTCAAGTCATTATGCGGTACTGTGGTTCGTAAGCGGACACAGTACCGTCAGTCATATCTCAATAAAACCGAAAAACAAGCACAACTTCACCTAAAATTCACCAGAAGGCGGGGAGAGATTAGTAATTTGATGGTGAACTCACTGAAGAGATCTGTGTCATATACAGAAAATAAATCCATTTACATAAATACTTCTATTTCTTCCATTTTCATAATCTGCACATTTTGATAGCCTCTCACGTGGAAAACTACTTGATTAACATTTGATACAAATCTGACCGCTACTGAACTTCAAAAATTAGGGAGTTTGGATGTAAACCTATTTTCTCTGTGGAGCTTCCCCTGTATACGGTACAATCGTATTGACTCAAGGAGTAATACTGAAGCCTGGAACTGTTCAGTCAGCATTTTAAACTATTATGAGCTACCTTCTGAACCATTGCCAAGTTAATAGACAATGAAAGATAATGAGCTTGAAATTGGGTGTTAAATTGCATTTTTGGTTCTCTCCCTTTTTCTTGAAGTTTAACTGTTTCCTGCAGAAACAAAGTCCTGTTTTGATGTATCACTATGTAAATATGTATTTTAGGCCATGAAAAGAGAAAGGAGAGAAAAAAGGCAGCAAACTGTATTTCATGTAGGAAGGTTATACATTAACATAGGAAAATTAAAATATACTGGATTATAAAACTGCTAGATTGTAAACTATACTGAATTTATGTAAAATGAAGATGCTACATTCAAAGAATATAAAAAGGTATATTACTCATGGCCTAGAGCCACCTTCCAAACTCATAAAGCAGATTTATCCCAGTTCAATTACTTAGACTTTTAGCAGGGCCTCTTTGTGTTGTCATTTCAACAATGTAAAATTCTTGATTCAAACAACGGAAAAAAAAAAGATAATGAAGGAGGGGACTGCACGATGATGCTCTTTAAACTATTTTCTTTCTGCCTTTGCCATTCAGAGAGGAGACGGGCAGTGTCATTCTAAACAAACTGAGGATTTTTATGTCATTTTATTAAACCGGATAAGGGAAACATTTGATTCTTGAAAATCATCTTCAAAGTAGTTAAAAAATGAACACCAAACTTCACGAATGTCATTCACCTGAATTTTTGAGGCCTGAAGATTTCATTATGATGGGAAGAAAGGCTTATCCTCATTAGTATAATTGTGGAATCTTTCCTTTACTTCCTTTTAAACTAATGAGTTACATTAATCCAGGTTCATTTTTATAAGCCTCTTGGGGCTAAATGTAAAGGACAGTCATCTTAGAAAACAATAAATTAAAAAAAAGCATGTACCATGCATTAAGTGCACGTATTTCATAAGACCTAGGTTAATACAACTGGCATCCAGTTTAATTAATCCTTGTTAGTGTAACAACTAATATCCCTCCCTAGCATGTTTCCTTTAAACATTAGTATGTTAATTAAATGTTTTTTTTAAAAAGATTTTTCTTTGTACTTCAATATGGCATTTATACCACGTAAATCTCTCCTCAATATCTACCTTATAAAGATGTTTTCTTATAATATCTGGCCTCTTGCAGAAATTCTGGAGCCTTTTTGAAAGCTGTTCAGGTGTAGAATACAGATATTCAGCTGCAGGAAAAACAGATACATTTTTAATGAAACAAAAACCTCAAAGCACACACTCGATATTAGTCACTTTACTAATTAAAAATGCATATTGCTCTGTGCTGCCTCGTGTTTTACATTATTTAAGCATGATTTTATAAGGTTACCTCAGCTCACAAGGATGCTTAATGCTAAATAAGACTGTGTAGTTGTGCTGTTTAGACATCTCCTTTGGGTGATTAAAATACATTATTCTAATGTAACACAATGCATATGTGATATATTTAGTGATGGGAATTTTTTCAAAGAACTGGTACTATAGCCGTATGTACCCTGTACAAGAGTTGCATATTATTAACTAGTCAATTGTTTAAATAATTTGGTGTGATTTCCAGTCCTCGATTTTTCTCTGTGTATATCATTAGAAAAAATCTGTAAGCAATTGCAGCAACACTGACCTGCTTATAAAAATCCATCATTATGGGATGTGTATGCTAACAATGAAGAATGCTATTTGAAAACTTGCTTTTTTGTTATCTTAAAAGAACAGATGGTAAATATAAGCTTACTCTAATGTATTAAAACACATAAAATTTTCCTTAACACTAACATGTTGACTTGCCAAATAAACAATTGCTCCCGCCTAAGTTTATTTTCAAACTTTCTAATTTAGCATGAATCATGTATTAAATCTCAACCAAGATGAAAGTACATTAAAGAGGCTACCTGGAAATATTTCAGGATAAACCAAATCTTTGGGACAAAGTGGGTAGCAACCACAATACACAGCTTCCAACCTAAAGAAATTTTAGAGAAGATAAAAAAAATATTAAAAGGACATTACTCTGATAGCCAGAAAGTGGTTTTGTTTGCCTAAGTTAACAGTATGAGCCCTGAGTTAACTGGGACGAAAAACGTGGTCGGCAGTCCAAGCCTTAAAGCCAAAGTTGCTCTTTTAAAAGATTTTATTGATCATATATGAATTTCATAGAACAGAACCAACAGCATATGTTTTGTTCACTGAATTAATCAAAGCGCAGCTCTGCATTTTTTTTTTTTGTTTTTAAAATACTGTTTAACACATTTTATAATCAGCAGATAAACACATGTAACAACATGGTAAAGTATGGACAGCTTTTCTTAATAATGCTGCAAAGCCCCAGAATGTTCATTTTTCAAAAATGTTTAAATAAAATAGCAAATACTTAACTTTAACATTGTAGCCGTAGAAATGATCGAGGCACTTTTAAAAGCATCAGAAAAAAAATTTACAATCTGTTGTTGGGGCATTTTTATATTTTAAGCTCATGCTTCAAAATAATTTGCTATTTTTGTAGAATGCAGAATAATTCCCCTTTTACTGAAAAATCCTCATGGAGATTACCTTAATGAAAATTTTACTTTCTTAGCCAAAAATTCAGCTCATTTTCCATTTTATCAGAAAAGAATACTTTCTTATTAAACAAATAAGCAAGAAAGTTTCACTTTGAGAGGATTTCTCCAAGGAACACCTATAGGAAGTTGGTTTTTTTTTTTTTTTCATGTCATAGTAGTAAGGGTTAAGCAGAGAGAAGGTATCGCATCTCAAAGGTTGTTGGCCCTGTATAATGGCTATTGATCTGACATATAATAAACCTTAAAGATACCACTGTAATTTCTGTTGGCTAGATATTACACAGTGAAATTCAAAGCACTCTCTAAAATATGTTTATTTTATGAGAGACTTTGAATTGCATCCAAAATGTTGACCAAAGGCGGATTTTTATTTTGAACTGCAGATTTTTTTTCAACCCAAGAATAATTTGAAGTTATGTCAATGTTTACCTTG
Organism: Puma concolor; assembly: GCF_028749965.1. Lineage (NCBI taxonomy): Eukaryota > Metazoa > Chordata > Mammalia > Carnivora > Felidae > Puma > Puma concolor. The sequence continues at coordinate 135,843,524 of NC_141674.1, forward strand.
TTTGTTTACAGTGACAAAGCACATGCAATTTAAGCTGTTTTTAAGTGGGTGATGTTTTCTCTATTTTATTATGTTGACTGAAATTAGTTTAAATGAAAGGTATTTACTTTGAGCTGCAAAGTTTGGAAAAATACTGAGTTCAAAGTTTTGCTTGAGAACTGACAAGAGTTACAAGATAACATAGTGAAAAGGCACAGGATCTAGTTACCCATTATTAATTTCAAAATCCAAACTAATATCTAATAGATTTTTTTCTCTACAGACGTAGGGTATGCATAGGAATTCTTATCCCAAATACAGCTATAAACCACATGGCAACTGCATTATAAAACAGTGTCTAAAGTTTGAGCACATAAACCAGTGAGACTCTTTATGAACCAAAAGAAAATACGCACTTTATCTGAAGACACTCAGTTTTAAAATGCTGTGCCAATCGAAAAGTAAATACATATGAACATTCTCTTATAATTGCACAAAATCAAAAGAGTGAAGTCACAGCCATTTCAGAAAGTGCACATGTTATCTGCTTTTTAATAACGGATTTGAATTAGTGTTCTGTTCCCCGAAAGAAAATTGCAGGCCAAGTTACATTTTGAGTCATCGTATGAGCATGTATCATGTCACTTCCAAAAACCTCTGCTAATTAAAATACAGTGAGATAAGAGTGGCATTATTTGACTTAGGGAGAAAAAATTTACAAATTTTGGATTTCAACTTTTATTTACAAATTATCTTATTTGTAGTGATATTTCTAATTCATCAAGGAAATACACACACACACACACACACACACACACACACACACACACAAACCAGCCACCACCGTTGGTAAAATTTTGACTTGTTAAATACTAAACTTTATTATCTAGATTATTTAGATCAGAACTATGTTTTAAAATATATTACATAGGCCATAATATTTTTAAAGAAATTTGTAAAATTCATTGCCATAAGTTTCTCATATTTTGCTATGTTGAAGAAAATGATCATCTCATGACAATAATACAATTATTCACCATTTCAATTCTTATGCACTACCAGTTAAATAATAAATAGGGTTCCAATTGATCTATTGTTAAAATGACTAGCAAATGACCTTTTTATTCCAATTAACAAATCATCTGCTAAATCTATGAATCTTAATATTCAGATCTATTCACTTCAATTCATACAATTTATCTGCAAATAGTTGTTGGGCTTTTGATTCTAAATATAATTAGCTGATAATTTTGCTTGGCTGAATTACTTTTCTGGAGGGCCTGCAAAGGCTCTCAGTCGCATTATCTAGCAATAATGAATCTGATAGGTGAAATTTTTTACTGTAATGAGGATGAGACACAGTTGTGACACCTGAGTCTACTAATAACAGAAGACTGCTAATTATCGACAGCACTTTTTTGTGTGATGCAAGGAGAAAAAAAAAATCCCTCATTATTAAAAAATAAAAAGTTACAATTATAAGTGACACCGGAGGAGAGTAAATAAAATGGAGTGATTAAAACATTGCTGCTTTAAGGGTGTTTTTAATTAAGTGGAAATGCTAATGTTGTCATACTTAGCAGATGGGATTAAAATTAGTTATTGTAAGTAACTCATATTTTATGTTATGGTTTCCACAGCATGTCTACAAGATCTAAGAAAGTGATACATTCCATAAGACATTTTAAAAATGAAATTCTCATACTCTTTACAACTCATAATAATGAACATCATGAATAAACTATTGAAAAAAATCCTGCCAAGGATTTTACCATAGTGACTTAACTAGCAAGGAATGTAGCCATAATGTACTGGACTGTTACAATCTCACTGATGGTATGCCTTTTGCTTTGCTGATTGTTGCATTCCGTATTTCATTCACACTCAACAAAAACAAAAGTTTGGTACTTGGGCATTTAGCCAACATCAAATGTGGTGTCAAGAAGGTAGGGCCTGGATACAAGGAAAGATCATGACCACCCACTAAGGTGATGTTCTAAACTAAAACAGAGGATGCATCATGTAACTGCAGATAAAAACCTAATTGCACACTTTCTCCTACTTTATTTGTGTAAAATTTTCCATCTGCTACATCTAAAGATGTCTAAACTGTTAGTATCAAACCTGCATTCAGCTGCCAGCTGTGCACATTAAGGATTGCAAAACACTAAGTAAATGAGCCAGCGTGAAGCCGAGTGGTAGTGGTCCATCTGCCCAGGGCTGTGGGGAGGGACCTCGGTACCTGGTCCTTTTCAGAGCCTGTCTTTGCTTCAGTGGGTAAGAAAGAAAATTAGCCACATTTCTAAGTGTCTCCATTTACAATACCCAGTTTATCTGCATTTTCCTGCATAACTTCTGTGTATCCGATGAGTGTTCCTCTAGAGCAAGTTAATGGAATTCATCTCTTTTGGAAGGTTCTTTGGACATATTTTAATAAAGCCCATTTAGAAACTGTCTGTAATAGATTGGCTGACAAGTTTCTAAACAATTCTTGGTGATATTTTGAAGGAGATTTCTA
>NC_141674.1:135851020-135893520 GCF_028749965.1 Puma concolor
AAGGCATTGCAGGAAACAAGAGTTTGTAAAACAGGCAGGTCTTCTACCATAGTCCCTTTTTGGGGGCACATATTCTTTTGACCACACGACACTCCAAATCATGACCATATAAAACTATAGGGATTCAAAAAGATAAAATACCAAAGCAAGGTACAAAAGCCACATTCTAAGACCTCCTATCTACCAACCTTTTGTCATATGTACACGTATACTTTAAAAAAATAGGGTCTATTTCTAATTTCTTATTGGTTCATCAATGTCTTGACCTTTTCCCAGTCATTACTTAATTGCTCTATTTTCTCGAGGCTTCCCCAAGTGCACATTTCTCATAATCTTTGAAGACTCCTGTTTATGAAAATGAAAGAGCATTTTTCTTCAGTCATGTTTTCATCGTTACAACTTTAGGAACAATTTCTTGAGAGATGTTTTGGGAGTTGTATTCCAGAACGTATTATACTCATGGTCTTCCCCCACCCCGTACGATGAATAAATGAATTTGCCTAGAGAGTGGCAAAACTGACTTTTCTGGTTTTGGTAGAAAAGATAAACATTGCACTTATAGAAGATGTGGGAATAGACTTCAAGCAGGCTTCAAGTTTAGGGGAGGAACAGAAGTGACTTGTTACCAGTTACTTGTGTCTAGTGAGTCCCCTGAGCATTTGGGAGGGACAGGCAGTGGCAGAGGTAATAAGCCTTTCCTGAGAAAGGAAAAGAGAGGTTCTCAAGTCCTGAATGGGAACCTCACCCTTATTGGGGGTACAAATGAGAGCTGGGCCAGGGGAGCTGCCCTTCTAACTGGGAGCACTGCTGACTTCTGCTCTTACAGCTCCCCCGATTTCAGAGTTTGTACTCTTCATCCACAAAGCGTCTTTGGTCAGTTACACCATGGCCCCTTATGACAACAAGTGATCCCAGTGCAGTGTCATATCTGCTTTGCAACAGAGGGAATGAATATGGGTGCTCTGGGCAATTAGGACAGGAAGGGAAAGGGCGGGTAAAGGTCAAGAAGCACCAATGGAGGTGAGATTGTGCGAGGGGAGGAAAGGGTGTGCATATGCTTATGTGGGGCGGGGCAGAGGAATTTAATCAACAAGTAACACAAGACATGGAGGTGGGTAAATGCACAGATGTGCCTCGGACATGGGAAAGAGAACTGGAATTCATAAGGAATCAAGTTGGGGTTGGGGTTTGAAGAACTTCATTAGCTACCAAGGAAATTCATGTTGATCCTGCAGAAAATCTGTGAGACACATTTCTCTTGCTGTTGTACTGCTGTGACTCTCTTGTATGGTCTAGGTTTAGAAAGAACTCTTGTAACAGTGGGTGCATACACTGAATACCAAAATGTCCAGAGAGCTGAGATCAATCTGAAACCTCTGTGGGATTCAAGGTGCCAGAAGATTAAGGGCTACAACTGGGAGAAAGGGAACAGAAGCGAGAGCAAGACACAGGAGTATTTTCATGGGATATATTCTCTGATGTGAAATCACCCAGTCTGGGGCACCTGGGTGGCTCAGATAAGCTTCTGACTTCAGCTCAGGTCATGATATCCTGGTTTGTGAGTTTGAGCCCCTCATCCGGCTCTGTGCTGTCAGAGCTCTGTGCTGCTTTGGATCCTCTGCCCCCCTTCTCTCTGCCTCTCCCCTGCTCCTTCTCTTTCTCTCTCAAAAACAAACAAACAAACAAACAAACAAACATTAAAAAAAAAAAAAAAAGAACTCACCCAGTCAGACAAAGGTTACAGTAACTTACATAGCTCAGGAAAAATATTTTATGTTGCCATCACCATACATGCAGATGTTTTCCCATAAACTGGCCAGTCTTCCTTAGGATATGCCTTTACTTTTATTCTGGGGTCCATGCAACCGCTCCATCATATTCCTTATATTTATACTTACTTCTTTACTGGTAAAATTAGATTTTTCCCTCAAATTTGATTTGCCGTTTATTTCTTTGGATATTGTCATCTCTAGTATTTATTAGCTGTGTGACTTTGGGCACATTATTTAAGGTAAGCCTTAGTGTCTTTGCTCGTACATAGAGGACAATAATCGTACCTACTGGGAGGACAGCTGTGATACCAAATGAAATACCAGAGTAAAAGCCCTAGCCTTGCTCTTGGCACAGAGTAAGAGTTCGGTAAGTTATTGCGCTTACAACGTGTTGATGCTTTTGCAAACCTTTATCTATAATATGTATTTAAAATCTATACTTAATTTCTTCTGTGATTTTTTTTGTGCACTGAAACTATTTATTTAATTTCTTGCTTTCTCTAAAAGTATATTTTACACCTGGAATATAAATTTTTGTTACCCTCAGTCTGTTGGATATTAAGTTTACACACAAGTTGCATTTATCTCTGAATTCTCTACTTTCATGCTTTTGAATCTGCAAAGTACTCTCTTAAAAGTTATCACTCCATACATGTTCTGAATATGGTAGGACATGTTTTCCTTCATGATTCGTTGGCCAGAGAATTCTTTGATATTCTGCTTATTTATTTATTTATTTATTTATTTATTTATTTAATAAGAATTTTAGAAGTATGCTGTGAAGATATAGAAGGTAATATTTTGGCATCTTTATTGGAATATTGTTAATTTAATAAATTATGTTAAGAGATATTGTCATTTTTATTATTGTATTTATTCTTTCTTGTCAAGAGCATATATGTCTGCATTTTTAGAACCTTCCTTACTTTCCCAATATATCTTGTTATTTTCTTCAGCAAAGGACTGAGAGACAGACTTCTGTCTTAAATCATATTCTTGGGAAATTGATTTCCCCAATCATACTCTTGGGAAAATACCTGTATGCTTATTATTAACAAACATGGGAAGGTGGCTCTGTCCACTGAGAATCTACCTCATCCATGCTACTTAAAAAAATTTTTTTTGTTAATGCTTATCTATTTTTGATAGAAAAAAAGAGACAGAGTGTGAGTGCGTGGAGGGGCAGAGAGAGGGAGACACAGAATCCAAAGCAGGTTCCAGGCTCTGAGCTGTCAGTGCACAGCCCAACATGGGGCTCGAACCCATGAATTGTGAGATCATTACCTGAGCTGAAGTCAGACACTTAACCAACTGAGCCACCCAGGAGCCCCAGATCCATGCTACTTAAATGTGGCCAATATAAATCATTTTCCTCAGCTATAAATTTGGGCTGCTAATACTTGGTTGAATGTTTACTACATTGATGTAAAGATTATGAAGTAAGGTATTCAAAATTATTTGAAAATGTTACAATATAAACAAGGTTATGGTTTAATGAAACAATTATAAACAATTATAAAAACATTGTTGCTTCCCAGACAGTAAGATTCTAGAGGGCAGGAACCATATCTTCTACTCCAGGTGTCCACAATATGGTGCCAGAGCACGATAGGACTCAGTAAATATTTCTACATTAGGGGAATAAGTAGGTAGTGATAACATTAAAAAAAAAAAAAAAAAAGGAGAAGGAAAGGTTTGGAGTGGCATGGTCTTGGGAAAATGAATTTATTTAATCTTACTGACACATTTCTTTCATCTCATATGGAATCATCTTACAATTCAACATTGATCAATATATTAATAAGCTTTCCTTCTGCTAGAATCCTCTTGTAGCAAAATTTTATACCTTTGTATCAATGTGATATAAGCTATTTGTGTTCCTAGAAACTTTCTATTATTTCCCCCTCTTAGTGTAGCTGCTTTTCTGAAAATGAGATCATAGCTGGGAGTGAAAAGGAAGATGGGAAGGGAGGGAAATGTTATATAATCATCCACCATTTGACTCCAGAACTAAGGAGCAGGAATATGCCAAGAGCATAGCAATAACCATTGTCATGCCAGATACTAACCAGAAGCTTTCCACATACTGTTCTTAACCTCAAATCAAAGGTGAACCAGAAGGATATCTGTCTGCCAAAACTGTAGTTCAGGTTTTTACCTTCCTTGCAATCTTTTTGGCCCCCCAATGGCTACCACTAAAACCCCTCTCTCCCACGTCTGCAGTAGGGAAAGATGAACCCCTGCTGTAAGGCTTTGGTTGTTCAAAGAAAAAAAAATTGTTTAGAATTATCATTTGTGGGAAATTACTAAGTATACAAACACATTCCATTGACTTGATAACTTAAGCATTTGCTTTTTTTTTTTTTAAACCATCAAGGGCTAACAATGTGACCGTGTCATGAGACTTGGTCAAAACGGAAATATTTGCATTGAGGAGCTTCTGGGTTTCTGGGTTCATTTGTAACATGGAGTCTGATGGATGATGTATGTAGCAGAATGGTCCTTCAATTTTCTGAATTAAAAATACTTAAAATAATGTCAAAAATAAACCTTTGAGGTTCAGCATTATTAATATCTTCTTTGGATCCAAAATGCATTAAAGACTCACTCCATATACAGACTCTGAAGGAAGCCCATGAATGTTAGAACAAAATCTGCATGGTAGTTAAGAAAGCACTTTCCTCCAAATTAATTGTACTGAAATCCACATTATAACTCACTGCAGTGGGTAGGGCAGGTGGTTTTACTGTTATTATTTCTCTTTCTCACCTCCTGCTTTGTATTCTATAGGTGGGTTAACTGAGGTTAACCGAGAAAGCTATAGGACGCAGTCCCAACCTGATCTTCTGACTTCAATTCCTATAAATCAGTTTCTCAATCTTGGCATCATTGACATTTTAGGTTGAATAATTCTTTGTGGGGGTACGGGGGGGGGCTTTCCTGTGCATTGTAGAATATTTAGCAGCATCCCTGGCCTCTACCCGCTAGCTGTAACACCCTACCCCAACGTTGTAACAATTAAAATGTCTCTGGACATTAACGCCATTCCCACGAGGCTGATTTGACTTCATATTGCTCTGCCTTATGGTACATGGTTGCTAGATGTGTCTTCTGACACCAGCTAGGTTGTTTCTGGCAAGAAGACTATTGGCAATACTCTAATACTTGTTAAGAATTCTTTACTCAATGGCAATAGACTCACTCAGATTAAGGCAGACATCTTGGATAGGCTTGGTTTTCTCTCTAATGAACCACAGATCATGATGCATATTAAAGAACTATAGTGGTCAACAGTGCTATTCACCAAATATTTCTGCTCTCTCCCATTCTGGGATCAAGCCCCACATCAGGCCCTATGCTGAGTGTGGGGCCTGTTTGGGATTTTCTCTCTCCCTCTGCCCCTCCCCACCTCAGAAAAAAAAAAAAAAAAGAATGACTCAAAAGAGCTATAAACAATGCATCTATAAACTAGAATCAATAATCTTAATCTACCACACTTCTCAGGAAAAGGGTTATAAAAACCTTACAACAACATAATTTGAAAATAATCAGCACACTTGAAAATAATCAATAGTATGGAGACTCTACAATGTTGCTCTATTACAGTTTTCAAAAGAAAGTTAATGGAGATTGTTTCATCAAAAGGGCAGTGAAACTCATTGGCATTAATGCCATCACTCAGATGTGCTAGATTTCCCTAAGAGGTCCCCTAAGAGGGAAGGAGAAGAAAGTTGGATACAAAGTAATTAAGGCACAAGCTTGCAGCTAGAAGAGAATTCTGGAGATCTAATGCACAGCGTAGTGATTACAGTCAACAATACTGTATTGTATACTTCAAGACTGCTAAGAGCCTAGAGTTTAAATGTTCTCACCACAAAAAGGAAATGATGATTATGTGATATGATAGAGATATTCAGCTAAAGCTACAGTAGTAATCATATCAAACTACATAAATGTATCAAATTAACATGCTGGACACCTTAAACTTACACAAATGTTATATATAAATCATATCTCAATTAAAAAAGCCAAAAAAGAGAGTAATGAATGGTCATGCAGTCTGATTGTAAACCTTTCTTAGTTTTCCAATACATCTAAGCTTACATGTGAAAGAGAAAAGTTTAACTTACAGGCAGTGGAATGAAAATGACTTAAGCCTTCAGAGTATCAGTTTCTGTACCTATCAGGTGGGATCATAATACCTACTCCATCGAGCTTATCAGGAACATTACAGTAAATGATGTGGCAAAGGACCAAGTAAGAGGCAAACTGTCGATAAACAGTAGCAATTAATAGCATAATAATCATTATTATTGCAATTATTGACAAGAAAACCACTTTTTTATAACTGTTAACAGCATTCAGAGTAAGTATTCTGGCTGGTATTACAGAGTATGTAAGTTGGTTTATGATATGGGTTTTAGATATGCTAATGTAGCCTCTAGAAGAGGTAACAGGCAAATAAATGTATGCCTGGTAGGTAACCTTTTTGTGAAGTTCTAGATGGTGAGCTGGGGAAAAAAATAACATTTAAACTTAGAGAAACAATTTGGAAAACAAGAACGCATAACGCATTAACACAGTGGTAAAAACTACTACCTAGCTATGTGACCTTACTTAATTTCTCTGTGCCTTAGTTTCCCAACCTGAAAAAGTGGAGACAGTAATAATACTGAACAAGACAGCTATGAAAGGTTAGAGTTAACATTTGTAAATAGCTTAGAACAATGCCTGGAATACAGTGAGCACTACATAAGTGCTCCTTAAACAGGAACAATGATAAGAACAGCTGAAAATACACAGAATGGCCTGTTAGGAAAACTTTGGAGTAAAGACTGGCAAGGTAGCCTTCCAGGAACACAACCTGGAAAGCTGCCAGGCTCGTTCATCCACACAACTTGGATTGCTTTTATGTGCAAGGTGAAGTGCTGTGACCAGGAAGAGCGCTGACTCGCGTCTGGAAGGACAGAGATGGACTAGAGGCTATGACAAAAAGGACTCCCAGTTGACACTAGAAATATCATAGATAATAGGATACCCTCTTCTATGGGCTTCCACAGTATTCCCTAATTACTTCACAGCATCTTAGGCACCTGTTAGTTGTATATAAGTGTCTGCCCAAGGCAAAGGTCCCTGAGGGTGGAGACCAAGTCTTCTGCACTGTGGAAATCCTCTCCTATAATTCTCAGCAAATATATGCTGAAGTCTAGCCAAAGTTAGGTAATAAGATTGGACCTGTAACTACTGAGCACACAGTCCTTGGGCCCCTAATGCTCCCCACCCCACTTACAACATTCCATACTGCTCTAAACAGCTCAACGTAAATGTGTGGGAGGGGAGACTGTGATCCCAAGAACATGGCCCTGAGAGTAAAACCTTAGTCTTTTCTGTAGTGCTGGCTTAAAACTAATCGCCAGTAAAACTGGCTGAGAAGCCTTTTGCTTAGGGACTTCCTCCAGCCACACTTCTCAGTCCATCCACAAACACCTCAATGCTGCCACAAACAGAATTGAACTCACCAGCTTTGCAAATGAGCAGAATTTTTCTTCTTCCTTCTACAGCTATCCATCTTCTAAATTCATTTCTGCGTTTTCCTTGAGAATACCTCTGTCATACATTCCTCTCACTAATCTCTCAGCCACCACCTCCAGAATTACATTTGGATTATCACTGTAATGTCTTACTGTGAATCTGCCTACATACCACTGAAAGATAAATCTTTCTAAAATACAAGTTTCATCACATTTCTTTCCTGTTCAAGGTCTAGGTTCCTTATTTCTTACTTTTCCCTAATCTACTTTGATTATCACGATCCTCCATACTTTGGTCCTATTCTACCACACTTCTGACCAAAGCTTCCAAATTCATTTTGTGAGATTAGCATTATTTGATACCAAAAGCAGACAAGGACATCACACACACACACATTACAGGCCAATATTCCTGATGAACATAGATGTAAAATTCCTCAACAAAACAGCAGCAAACCAAACTCAGCAATACATTAAAAGGATCCCATAACTTGATCAAGTGGAACTTATTCCAGAGATGCAAGGAAAGTTCAATATCTGCAAACCAATCAATGTAATATGCCACATTAACAAAATGAAAAATAAAAATCATACGATCTCCTTAATAAATGTAGAAAAAGCACTTGACAAAATTCAATATCGATGTATGAAAACTCTCAGCAAAGTGGGTAGAGAGGAAATACATCTGAACATAATAGAAGCTATAATGACAAACACACAGCTAACATCATACTCACCAGTGAAAAGCTAAAACGTAGAAAGCTTTTCCTCTAACATCAGAATCAAGACAAGGAGGCCCACTCTAGTCACTTTTATTCAATATGGTACTAGAAGTCCTAGGCACTGCAATTAGGTAAGAAAAAGGAATAAAAGGCATACAAATTGGACAGAAAGAAGTAAAACTGTCCCTATTTGCAAATGGCAGGATAGTATATACAGAAAACTCTAAAGAGTCTACCAAAAACTGTTGGAACTAATCAACTAATTCACTGAAGATGCTGGATACAAAATTGATATACAAAAACCTGTTGCATTTTTACACACTAATAACAAGCTATCAGAAATAGAATTCAAGAAAAACAATCCCATTTACAATCACATCAAAAAGAATAAAATATCTAGGAGGAAATTTAACCAAGAAGATGAAAGACTGAGAAAATGAAAACTAAGAAACATTGGTGAAAAAAAATTGAAGAAGACACAAATAAATGGAAACATATTCTATGCTCATGGATTGGAAGAATTAACATTGTTAAAATGCCCCTACTATCCAAAGAAACCTACAGATTCACTGAAACTCCTATCAAAATTCCGGTGACATTTTTCATAGAACTAGAGCAAATAATTAGAAAATTTGTATGAAACCACAAAAGCACATGAACAGCCAAAACAATCTTGAGAAAGAATAAAGCTAGAAGGATCAGGCTCCCTGATTTCAAACTACACTACAAAGCTATAGTCTTCAAAACAATATGGTATCAGCATTAAAACAAATACACAGATCAATAGAACAGCATACAGAGTATTCTAGGGAAAGACTTTTCAGCAAATGGTGTTGGGAAAACTGGACAGCTACCTGTCCAGAATAACACTGGAGCACCATCTTAGAACACTATAAATATTAATTAAATCAATATGGATTAAAGTCTCAAGTGTAAGACCTGAAGCTATAAAACTCCTAGATGAAAACATGGGCAGTAAGCTCCTTGATGTTGGCCTTAGTGATTTTTTTTTGGCTCTGACTCCAAAAACAAACATAAACAAATGGGGCTACATCAAACTAAAAAGCTTCTCCACAGCTAAGGAAGCCATTAACATAATGGAATGGCAACCAATGAATGTGAGAAGATAACTGCAAATCATAGTATCCAATAAGTTAATACTGAAAATATAGAAAGAACTCTGCTCAATGACAAAAAAAGAACCCAAAAATATGATTAAAAAAATGACAGAAAATCGGAATAGACATTTTTCCATACAGATGACTAACAGACACATGAAAAAGATGCTCAACATCACTAGGCATCAGGGTAATGCAAATAAAGAGCATAATGAGATATCTCCTTATACCTATCAAAATGGCTATTATCAGAAAGACAAGAAATAACAAATGTTGGCAAGGATGTGGAGAAAAGAGAACAGTCATATACTATTGGTGGGAATGTAAGTTGGTGCAGCCACTATGGAAAACAGTATGGAGGTTCCTCAAAAAAATTACAGATAGAGCTACCATATGATCCAGCAGGGTATTTATCCAAAGAAAACAAAAATCCTAATTTGAAAAGATGTATGCGTCCCTATGTTCATTGTGGCATTATGTACAATAACCAAGATATGGAAATAAACTAAATGTCCACTGACGGATGGATAGATAAAGAAGACTTGGTACACGTACACACATGCACACACACACACACACACACACATACACACCCCTCTCACAGTGGAATACAACTCAGCCATAAAAAATGAGATCTTGATATCTGCAACATGGTAGACCTTGAAGGTATTATGGTAACTGAAGTAAGTCAGAGAAAGACAAATATTGTGTGATTTCACTTATATGTGTCATCTAAAAAACAACAAACAAAACAACCTCCCCACCCCTGCCCAGACTCCTAGATACAGAGAACCGTTTGGTGGTTGCCAGAGGGGACGTGGGTTGGGGGAGGATATGGATGAAGGAGATTAAGAGGTATAAAGTTGCAGTCCCAAAATAAGTAAGTCATAGGGATGTAATGTACAACATGGAGAATATACTCAATGATATTGCATTAATTTGGGAAGGTGACAGATTCTAACTAGATTTACAGTAGTGTCTATTTCCACAATGTATACAAATGTCAGATCACTATTGTACCAGTATAATACCATAAGTAATATAATATCGTATGTCAATTATTCCTCAATTAAAATAATACGAGCAATTAAGTGCTTATGAAAGGGGTCAGAATGCTCATCTCACTGACCTGAACATGCCCACTGAGGATGAAGGTGAAGGAAATGGTTCTGAAAAGGCTCCATGTGGCATTAGGGATGAGAAGGCCTGCTGCTATCAGCTTCAGAGTTTCGTTTGTTTTCTCAACTCAGTAAGCAAGGCACGGGCCAATGACAACTAGGATGTGGACTGTGGGCTACTCCACATTACAAGCCTGATGCCAAAATGCTTCACACAGTCCACCTCAACAGATGGTAATGTATTTCGGCTATTACCAATGTGAGGAGGATTCAAACCAGTGACCCCAGGGGTGAGAGGTTGTACATCCAATTACAAATTCCCGCTTTCCTTAAGTGTTAAGATGCCTAAAGCAATATATTTTATTTACATCAAGTTACATTGTATAAACTATATTTGATAAAAGAGATGACTTCACGTTCTCAACTTAAATCAAAGAATGCTTACTTAAGTATTTTTTTAATTGAATCACACTTTAATGCCATCGTATAATCTTTTGGTTAACAGTGCTCATCTTGATTATTCTGACAAAGGGAAACATGGAAATTAATACTTCAGTTGTAGAGCTTATGTCATCTATAAAATTACACATTAGAAAATTCAAAAGAGATACCTGGGACATCTGTGAAGGTTTCTCCAAGGACAGACACATGGAAATTGAGTCCTAAGTCCTTAAGGTGCATTAATACCTTAAAAAAACTCTCTGGATCTTTATCATGTTCCCTGGAAATAAACACACAAAATATAACTTGTGAAACCTTAGGGTATGCGTCAGGAACGATGTTTTCACTTCTCACAGTATCAATTCCTTTCGTGGTCTATTGCCAGTTAAGGGAGCTTCTGACATCCATGCAGAGATTTTCCCCTATAACCTTAAATTGTAGCATCGGCATTGAGTGATTCATGAACGTAACTTCTCTCTCATGAATCAAAACCCAGTTCTATTGAAATCTTAAGGCTCCGCAGCCTTTTATGAAAGGAGAAATCTATCTTGTTTTTCACATTTTTTTGGTTAGACTATAGAAAGTCTAGTGTATTTTCCTTTCTCCTAAAATGGTTAATTTTCCACTTAACATGGGTTTTGAACAAAAGAAAAGACCAGTCTTCAAAGGACGATTCTCTACTGATCATGAGAACGTACCAAAGATGTTTTTCATTTTCATGGGTCTGAATACCTTCCTCTCACATTTACTCAGTCCCTTTGTGCCCACAAGGAACGCACAATTTAGGGAGCGAGATTACAGACTCTCTCACTAATCTCTCATTTTAAATAATTGAATGGAGAATTATAAATACATCAAAAGGGGGTAGGCCTGAGTCTAAGTCCGCTGAGTATTAACTCAGGAGTGGAGGTTAGTCAACTCATAAAAGAATAGTAATAAAGATAATTCTTTCATTTAGTAGAGGCTTTGAAAAACATGGATTATTTTTGTTTGTTTAGCTTGTCAGTCTTCTTTATAATGACAGAATGAGGGGCTAAAGGACACTAAAATAAAAAAAAATTCATCAGTTCAAGAAATCACATTAAAATGAAATGAGTTATTTTTTACATTCTAAGGTGTGAATGTTTCAGTATTTCTTACATTTAATTGCACTGTTTTAAATTATCTTATTTCAGACAGATGTGGACCAGATGTCTTCAAAATATTTGTTTTTTTATTTATAATTCAGAATTTTAACTTATTTTTTTATATTGCAGAGAAATAGTTATATATCAGCAATTGAATTTCTCATTTACCAACTAATTATGTAAAATAAATCTGTAAATTGATCAAACTGCTATATGAAATATGAAAATTACATCATTCAGGAAATCTCATGAAAAATGACATCTGCAACCCTAAATGTGTTAATTCACAATTCAGTCAATATTTTCAGTATCAAGAATTAAAACAAATGCATCTTCTGATTAACATTTTAAAACAGCATTTATAATTTTATGGAATTATAAGAGCTTATAGAATTTGAGTTCTGTAACAACTTATTTTAAGCTCTGCATCTCTTGTTTTGAGTTACTTCAAATAATAAAGAATGCAATGGCAAAATGTTCATCGCTTTTTAAAATGATGCATATTACATACATGTACCACTGGGAAGTTTCTGGATAGTTCTCATATATACTGTATATGCTGTGGGCAAGAACAAAGACTCAAAAGAGTTTGAAAGTAAGAATACACCATATGCTGTCTTCAACCATATCAATCAAAAAGCTGCCACCTAATCTGTAATATGTTCTTTTAGTCTGATTCTCTTGGAAATACTTAGATGAAAAGAATGGAAATAACATAACGTAATATATCTTAAAGAGAGAGGAAGACTGTAGGGAAATCTAGCCACTCTGTTGCCTAAATTTTTCATTCTGAGTTTCAAAAATTTGGGCTACAGATCCTAAAGAGAATATTTATTCTAAATATTTCTTGCTGTTTTGTTTGTTTATTTGTTTTGTATTAAACTTAAAATAGATGTGGTTTGGGGCTGGGAGGAGGTTTAATTGGGGAGAAGCTTTCCCCCAATATGAAAAGATTGCAATATGAGTATTTTCAAGGCAGCAGGGTTTATGGACCTATATTTTCAGTGTTGCTACAAGAGATAAATGAATTACAATCCTACCGCTTCCTTTTGATTTTTAAAAATGTTTTCATTCAATTTATTTAAATGAAAAATAAGGCAGCTGACCCATTTCTTTAGATATTTTTATAGGTGGACAATAGCTTTCATATTCAACAGTCACTTTGCATAAGAACACAAAAGAGATTTGTATGAATCCCTCTCTTGTTTAAAGTATAATATATGGACGAATGTAAAGTGAGATTTTTCCTCCCCAAAATTATCCCTCAGGAAAAGAGGCATTTTATACTTAAGTCCTTCTAATGTCTCTCATGATACTGGGCACCCCCTCAGTTACTTTATTTTGAATAAAGTACTGTTTAGGGAAGTTGCATTAACCTGAAACAATGCCTACTGGTGAGAGTTTTGGATGGTGTTAGCAGTCATTCACTTGACGAAACTGGTAAAAACAGAAGCAAAGGCATATATTACTACTAACTTAGTAATTGTTTTGAGAGGCATGACCTAACAGTTCAAAGTGTTGGGTGTTGCTTAAAACAAGTATTTCAAAGATCACTGAAAAAAGTAATAGAATAAATGGTTATCAGAGATTGTGAGTACTAAGTGGGTTTTTAGAGCTGAGGAAAAGATTTCCAGTGATGACAGTTTCCCAAGTCTTGCACCCCAAGCAGCTTAGACGGGGTTCCAGATGACACGTGCTGGAAACATGCCAGCTTCCTGAAAAGATGGCACCCACCATACTGATGTCAAGAATGCATGGGAGGGGGAGTTGGGCTAAAACTGCTTCATGAAATTTAAGGGTGGGAAAAGAGCAATACTTCTAAAATTATTTTATATCATGGTATGTGGTTTAAAGCACTATTTATGTCTAAATTAATAGATTACATATAAGTAGATACTTTATTTCATTTACGTCCCTCAAAGTGACATAGTCAATTTTGCTAAAAATTTTTCTCAGTTTTCTTCTTAGAAAAATGGGTGATTTCTTCACATTCAGACGATCGTTAAAGATGTTGTGCACAGGGGCACCTGGGTGGCTGTCAGTTAAGCGTCCAACTTTGGCTCAGGTCACGATCTCACGGTTCATGAGTTCAAGTCCCACATGGGGCTCTGTGCTGACAGCTCAGAGCCTGGAGCCTGCTTCTGATTCTTTGTCACCCTCTCTCTCTGCCCCTTCCCCGCTTGCACTCTGTCTCTCTCTCTCTCTCCCAAAAATAAATAAATATTAAAAAAAAAGATGTTGTGCAGAGATATTTCGCCACAGCCATATATTAAGGCATGAATGGCAGTCAGTGGCAGGACTCAATATGTTTTGTTGAGTGAGGAACACATTCCAAATATCCAATGGGTCAGCCATGGTTTATCCTTGAGGGGTTGTGCTATAGATGTTTCTTTTTTTTATGTTTTCTATTGTTTAATATAGAGTTTTAAGTATAAATAATTTTTAATGCTTTTAAGGAACTACCCCTTTCTAACATTCTGCCATAAAATTGCATTCATAGGATTTTTGCCTAACTTTATACCATTTTCAGTATTTATAGTAGCTTAATTCCTCATTTCTTGTGACACCTCTACATCTGACAGCTGCCCGTCGAGCAAACTTGATCGATCATAAAACATTCTCGAAGATGAGTCAAAGTCCAAGCTTCCCACAATCCCCCACACTCTTGAATAGGTAAGAATGAAACAGTCTGGCTGGGAACGAGTTTCTCAGCAGCCCAACTATGGCAGAAGCGACCAGCACGGAAATATTTCAGGCTTACTGGAAGCAGCAGATATAGCAAGAACAGCTTTTATTCCCAAATATTATTCAGAACATTTGAAAAGCATAAACTGTTTCCATGTGTTTTTTCTTCCTATATCTGTTCTCTCTCTGTTGCCTTTCCCGTTTAGTTTTGTAGAGCTAAATTTCTTCTTATTCCTCATTTAACATTCGTTCAGTAAATATTTATTGAGGATTTCTAAGTTCTCCATACTTGTCACTTACACTAAACGGTTACCCTTTCCTATTTTCCCACATAACTTTATACTTATGGAATGCAATCTCTTTGATCTAGTTCCTTGTATTGCCTGGGCAGAAAACTGGCTCCTTACCCACACTATTGTTTCCCAGCAGCATGTCACTCTGGACTGAGAGCTCCATGAGGGAAAGATAAGTAATGTCTGTTTTGTTCACTATAAGTACCCAGTGCCTTGCCAAGTAGTGGTAGACTTTACTTATGTTCATCAATATCCAGTTCTTTTCTCCTCTGGGCACACAGAAGACTCTGCGCTCAACCCCTCCCAAGAGGGGAGGCCAGAGACCTAGTTCTGGTCAATGGGTTGCAAGCTGATTTGTGTCACTTCTGGGTAGAAGTATCTAAGAGCAGTTCTGGATAGCACTTTCTCAGGTGCAGTGATCCTTGAGGAGGTCTTGTGTTGAGATCATTAGGGTAAGAATAAAGCAGTCTGGACTGCCACATGGAGGCAAAGCCACCTAAAGGTGCAGAGTTAGTGAGATAAGTAAACTTAGTGAGATGGGGAGGGATGTTCGTTACTGCAGCATAGTGTGGCCTATGCTGACTACTACATTATCTGTGGCACAAAATGAGCTGCTGAGAAAATATGTGTTGAATAAATGAAAGTATGGAAAAAATGAGTGACATTTGTAGAGCTCCTGTCATGCTCAGGATCCCATGCCAGGCACCTGATCACAATCTTAGTTAAGCCTCTCAACAAGTCGTCAAACACAATTATTCCTCCATTTAAGATCACACAGAAGACACTGAGTCTGCATTTGAAATCATGTCTCATCAACTGAAAGTCATTCTCTTTCTATACAGATAGTCTTTGATTCTTTATTTCTTTTATTTCTTTCTTCCTACATATAACGAGAGAAAAAGAGTTAGCACCTTCAGTCTGTGGTTTTGTTTCCAGACCATCAAGCCCTGGACATACCTTGGATTCTAGTGACTTGAGGTTAGAACCCGTTGGATAAAAAAGATGGCAATCAGAATATGTGGAAGTAATATAAAATTATGATCTAACACCATGGTCTCTAACTTCTTTCCTTTTCTGATACTCTACTAACCTCCGTCTCTACTTCCTCATCATCATGTACTGCTTTATTTCCAAATTCAGTGACATGTTCCTTGTTCAAAAACATAAAGCTTCCATTTATTACCCTGTGTTAGTTGTCACGACCATTTAACTTTTCTGCTGTCCTTTCTAGGGCCATAAACTTTTTGTTCCCCTCCATATGCCTGACGTACCAATAATCAGTTCTAGTTTCCCTCCGCATGTGCTGCTTCTGCTTCTCCAATGCTGCTTCAAATAGGATCCAACCAATACTTTTAGCCACCAACTTCTTGACTTCTCTGTCTCTCTCAGATGTTACTAGTGCTGCTCTCTAACTCCACCAGACCTCCCCACCATGGCTGACCAAGACCAAGAGTATCCACTGTGGCTCTCTCTGAATACCGCTCATACTGCATTCTGTCCTTCAACTTGACTTTTAGAGGAAGAGTGAAATGTGCACTGCAGAGAAGAGTGGCTCTGCCACTGACTGGCAGTATGACTGCAGGTATGTTCATAACCTCATACAACCTCAGTTTATTCATCCTTAAAATGGGATACCAATAATACCCACATTAAAAAAAAAAATGGTTGTTTGGAATGAAGAAATGCCTGGCACCCTGGAGATATACAATAAGCTCTCATTCTCTTCTCTTTGGTATTTGTAGTATTTTAATATTTAAGAGATGTTAATCAATTTATTCCATCTCCTCTCCTCCCCCGCACACTCGAGATGCTAAGATATTTTATGTCCATTGCTTCAGAAAAAGCACGGGCCCGGCGTGGGGGCCTCCAGCGCTCACACACAAAAAAGGGGGCGATCCTCTCGGTTGGTTACAGGAGCGAAAATGCATGTAGAAATGGCAAGGACTTCAGACAGGAGCAAGTATTTAAGCCAAATGCCACATGAGTGTAGCAAACACCCTTCCACCCTGTGTCGCCGTTTCACTTCCAGATAAGAAACACGAAGGGCTGGTGGAAGAGACGTGAGGGGAAAGCACTTTGAAAGTCGCAGAAACCGCGCACTATACTTCCTGGTTTAGAACCTTGAGGGGGAAGCACGGCTGCAGACAGTGAATGTCTGAGTGCGTGTATCTAGGCGGACAGCACTGGGGACGCGTGTGAGAGATTCCCGAGCTGTGGTAGGCAGGAGGGTGGAACCATGGTTCCTGTGAATGTCATGGAAGAATCACAGAGCAGCTGGCAGACAGACAGAAGCAAGGGATCCCTCAGCTGTAGCCTGTGAGGAAGGGGGACCAGGAAAATGGAAGACAGGATCTTGAACTACTTGAGCTTTCTGGCACCCTAGTGCAATGGGCCACGGCACAGAAATTAAGTTATAGAAAAATAAAATTCTAATTTATGCATATCAGGGTTTCATGCCATCTGCACATTCATATTCTCATCTTTCCTTTTAATAGCAGAGGGAGAGCTGTCTGTCTTTCAAAATCCAAAGTCCATTAGAGCTGTAGATCTTCCACTAGCTTCTTGTTGAGACACCTGTGTTCTTGCATCCAATTTCCTTCCTAAAGCCTCTGATTCTATTCCCTTCTCTACAATTCTTCACTCATGTCTTTGCATTTTTAAGTGACCCCTCCTACCCGATAACATTTATTGACAATAAGAGTTCCAATAATGTACTATTTCTAGGTGACTTTTCACAGGTCATCTCATCTTAGAACATGAGCTATGTCTGTCTTTCCTCCTTCCTGTGCTTCCCCTACAACTCTGCTCCCATCTCTGCACTCTCTTGGCTGAAACTGTCCTTTAACAATACCAAGTCCCACCCCTGCTCCATTCATTCTCAGGCTTCCCATGTTTTTGCTCTTACGATTGACAGCAGTGACCACTCTGCTTTCTTAGAAATGATCCTTGCTGGTTTTCCAAATAGTGTATTTAGACTACAACCCAATGACCCTCTCCCCAATTAAATCTTCCCACCCATTCCATCCAGATGGCCATCCAGTGAAAACAAATCATTTCCTTGCCATTAGGTCCCACAACAGGATTACCTTTAAAATCTCCCCATTGCTAAAAACATACAGCCCCCAGGTTGTTTCTCTGCAACAGTGATTTCCTCTCTTCCTGGATACTGTATACAATAATTTCACTCAGCTATCTAATTCATCAATAAGCTCTCCTTCTCTGCAACTTTGGCCAGGAAGCCTGCAGATACCCATGCCTCAAAGAACTGGCAGGCCGTGAAAAACCTTAATTAAGATGAAGTGGGTCTTCCCCATTTTGGGGATGTTACTTAAGTCGCATCCACTTATTACACATACTTCTTTTTTGAAGTTTATTTACTTATTTAAAGAGAGGGGAGGGGGGCAGAAAGAGAGGGAGAGAGAGGATCCCAAGCAGGCCCAGCACTGTCAGCGCAGCACATGACCTGAGCTGAAATCAAGAGTCAGACACTTAACTGTATGAGCCACATACTTTTAAACCATCATGATGTACGTAATTACTTCTTCCCCGTAGACCTGGGAGGTTCTATGGAACTAAACTCTTTCCCCAGTTCATCACTAAGACTTCCTATTTCCCTCTATAATAAAGTTGCTCCTTGTGAAATGTGGTGACTGGGGCTGTAATTTGAAACTGACTAATCATTTATATTTTCTTTTGAATTATAACATTTCTAAGACATGTAGGGACACACTCAAAACTGCTTGCTAGTTACCCTGAGAACTACCCCATCAGTCCACCTCCTATAGTTAGAGACTTCTTCCAGGGTTCAGTCTAGGAAACTCTCTGATGTCCCTGAGAACTGTGTTTCTACCTCTCATATAGGAAAATACATTATTCTTGTTCCCTATTTTACCCTGTCAGGAAGCTTCCAGTCAGATTTTAAAGGGCTCAATCTCAGGGGTGCCTCGGTCGCTCAGTTGGTTGAGTGTCTAACTTTGGCTCAGGTCATGATCTCACGGTCTGTGGGTTTGAGTCCCACGCTGGGCTTTGCACTGACAATGAGAAGTCTGCTTGGGATCCTCTCTCTCTCTCTCTCTGCCTCTCCCCTGCTCACACTGTCTCTCTTTCCCAAAAATAAATGAACATTAGAAAAAAAAATTAAGCTGAATCTCAGCGTCGGTGAGATGGAAATAATAGTGCTGAAAGTATAATTAATAATAATAATAACAACAACAACAACAACAACAAACAATGCCTCACTGGCTGGGCTCATTAGTAGAAAAAGTATTTCAGGGAACAGAATCCGTGATCTTGAGATAAATCAAATTTACTCAGTGTGAACTTTCACAAGAAAATAGACCACATTTTTTTTTTTTAAAAAGAACATAAAAAAGAACTGAAGCTCAGAGACCTATTGGACAACAGAAGAGCCAACATTTGGAGCATCGGCATTCCAGGAGGTGACTCTTAATAATTTCTTGCAACTGCATGTGATTCTACAATGATTTTACTACCTATTTCAATTAAAAAAAACATGCTCATTGTAATAAAATACAAATAATTCAGAAATATATGGTGCCTCCACTGAAAGCCCCTATTCCTTACTCTTCCTGATTTTACTCTTTGGGTGTAACCACTACTTTACAGGTGTTTGGTGCGTAGGGTTCCTGACCTATTTCTAGGCAGACGCAAACACATACATTTGTGTGTGTGTGTTTGTAAATATACCTTCCTCGTTTTATAAACATGAGAACAGTACCAGTCACTCTGCACTTCCCACTTTCACTAGCTACATGATAGACATGGATCTCCATCAGTGCATATAGATATTTAATTTCAAAATGTTTACCTCGTATTTCATAATTTTAAGTAAATTCTTGTCTTAATGGACACTTGTTTCCTATTTTTTGGTGTTTCAACTAATACTAAAAGTGACATCTAGCATTTTTATAACATTCAAATTTCTCTTTTGTAGAATCCTTAATTCTTTCTTGTTTTTCCTCTTGTCCTACAAATGCAGCCATCCCACATCTCTAACCAAGGCCCTTTCCCCCCTTCCTACAATGTTCACTGTATTTCTGGAACTATCCCAGTTTCAAAGTTTCACCTGCTTTACCTTCTGCTACGTTGCAAGTTCCACAAGGGCAGAACTCATGCCTTTGTTTACCCAACATTCCCCACGTCTAGAACAAGGCCAGGCATACAATGTAAAAAGTTATTACTCAAAATTGACTCTAAATCTAGATCATCTCTTGTGAATCTAATCTTCTTATTTCCATCTACTGTAGATTATGATTTTACCATTTATATAATCAGGTGGATAGTCAGAATCTTCACTTGGCCCTTCCGATGACAACTCATCTATAATACTTAAAAACTAAACACTGCCCTGCCAAACAGCATTAATGACCAAGCTCCTTTCTAGTATCGGTATGTCCTTATTCTTCCAGTATTCCAGGATCTCAAGCCTGACACATTATTGAATGCAAGGAAGCTGCTTCCAAACTTGTCCTGCCAATCAACTTATTACCAACTTTGCCATTTTTTCCTATACAAATAATTTAAGAGTTGTTTGATCATTTCTACTTTTTTCTTAAAATTTTTAAAAAATCTTTATTTATGTTTGAGAGAGAGAGAGAGTGTGAGCAGGGAGGAACAGAGAGAGGAGACACAGAATCTGAAGCAGATTCCAGGCTCCAAGCTGTCAGCACAGATCCTGATGCGGGGCTCGAACCCATGAACTGCGAGATCATGACCTGAGCCAAGGTCGGATGACTGAGCCACCCAGGCGCCCCGATAATTTCCATTTTTAAAGTACAGTGTTATCACTTCGTACCTTTATACCACCACTGAGCTTCAGACCCTCTCCCCCTCTGCCAATTCAGCTTCCAAAACATTGTTCAATTATCCTCTTCAACATGATTTTCCTTAGCTATCTCTTCTCTATAGTAACTAAAAGCCATTAAATTGAAATTAAGCTGCCCTCCAACATTTAGATACTTCCATCAACCATTTACCCTTGCTATTATCCCAAATAAGCACTGGTATTCATTTAAAAAAAATTTTTTTATGTTTTTACTCATTTTTGAAGGAGAGAGAGAGAGAGAGAGAGAGACAGAGCATGAGCGGGGGAGGGGCAGAGAGAGAGGGAGACACAGAATCTGAAGCAGGCTCCAGGCTCTGAGTTGTCAGCACAGAGCCCGATGCAGGGCTCGAACCCACAAACTGGGAGATCATGACCTGAGCCAATGCCGGATGCTCAACCGACTGAGCCACCCAGGCGCCCCAGCACTGGTATTCATATTCATTTTCATCTTCTCCCTTTGTCTCTGTTGTTCACAATCCACAGCTCTTGTGCCTACAGTTTTTGAGAATGGACCATGTTCTCTCCCTCTCTCTGCCGCTCCTTGTCCATTGTCTCTCTCGCTGACTTGCAATTTATTGTTACTAGTAGTCACCCCTGTGACATCCCATCTCACTCTGAATCACTCCAATATCAACATTCATACACACTGATGATGATTTCATGAAGTGCTTTTACGTTATTTCATAATTATTTGTATGCTGTCCCCTTATAATAATTAGTCTGGAAGTCCCACAACATCAGAGAAACTCTTTGACTCAGAAGTTGGCAGGTACTCAAAATATGACTTTGAAATGAATGAATGATGGTTCTGTCATGGCCGAATAGAGACAGTTATATTTTTAAAACTATGCTAGGATAGGTCTATTAAATGACATGAAGGATCATGTTTTTTTTTTTTTTTAATGGAGAATTAAACATGGTCTGCATTATTAGATGTCTTTCATCGAAATGGATTTCAATTCTTAATAACAGGTTTTCATATTCAGTTGTGGACATTTTGTCACATCTAGAAATGACAAGGTCTTCAATCAGTGGGAAAGAATCTTAACTTGAAGAGAAAAATCCACTCCTAAACCTCATTCTGATTTAAAAAATGTTAAAATAAAAATGGACAGTGATTCATAAGAAATCCCTCCAATGGGAGGGATTGGAGAAAGTGCAAAAATGGAGAAAAATGCAAAATTTCTATCCATTTCATATATTATGTCTTGTTTCTAGACCCACAGAAGACTGCTGTGTTTTTTGGCTGACACAGAGATCCCCTAGAAGAGACAGTCTCCCTTACTCAGCAGCGACTGCTAAGCGCACCAGATTGTCATGGCAATGACTGTGGGAAAGTAGGAACACAATATGGAATGTCTGTTCTAGAAAGACCTGCTCAAAATGATGTGTTCTTGTTGCTACATATGTTGCGTTTTTTCATTTTATAAACAGGATTAATTATGTATCTCCTCCTTTTTCTTACATTCTTATAAATGGAATTAATCTGTATTTTTCTACTTAGTCCCTTTTACAATGTCATAAAAGAAAAAAAGTTCAGCCCCAAACCTCGTTACTCTAGTCTTTTGTTGCTTATGATTTAAAGTTATTAAGAACTACTCACATTAGGTACCAAAGGTACACTAATTATTCATATGAAAAAGAATAAAAGATTCTGAATATTGTAATAAATTAACTATATTGCTCAAGAAAGGTACTCCAGAATGGGAAGTCTCATGAACCAAAGTCTTCATTAATTAAAAATACTTACAGTTAGTGGGTATCAGAACAAATGATTTCTGGTAAAGAATGGATAATAAAGAGCAGTCAACTATGGTATATAGTGTATTCGGTGAAAGATCATTTTCACTCAATAGTGTGCTTTAGAAGCATATGTAAACCCAAAAGAAGGAAAGAAGATGCTTCTCAAAAGCTCATAATAACCAATTCATTTATGAGTATAGTTCTAAAGGTGAGTTTTGTCAGAAGAAATGAAGTCAAAATGCTTACATGGACAATATAACCTAATGGAAAGAGAGTTAAAATCCTAATTCTGGTATTTAGTAGTTGTAATCCGGGGCAAGCTACCAAACCACTCTGAGATTTAATGTCTTCATCTGTAACAGTCTGGCTAATCACACTCACTTCAAAAGGCTGTTGAGGGGATTAAGTGAGATGATGTGTATGAGACAATTTACAATGCCTGGCAAGCAGAAAACGCACAATAAAGGATAGCTGTTGTTATTATTATCATTATTATTATTGTTGTTGTTGTTGTTATTGTTATCATGATTACTATAACCATCATTGTTTTATTTTTCATTTATAGAACTTGGAATTTAAGAATATTCTAGTAAGTTTAATAGCCACTGTAAGTGGGCAAAAAATAAAGTTTACTACGCTTTATAATCAGTTATTGATTGTAAGTGGAACATACCATTGTTGAGCCTCAAATATTTACCTTGATAATTACACATAGAGGCATATAAAGTGTCAACTATGTTACACATGCAAATAGAATAATAAGCATTCAATAAATGGTAGTCCTTATTTACAACACAGTTATAAATAGGATTTAAAGTAAAATTTCTGCTTGTGGATAAAGACACACATGTCCATAACTGAAATTTTCTTCTCAGGATTGTGTCCCTAATCTTGTCAAATGTCACCTTTAGAGGTGCCTAGGTGGCTCAGTCAGTTGAGATTTGGACTCGATTTCGACTCAAGTCATGATCTCACGGTTGTGAGATTGAGCCCCGTGGGGGGCTCCGCGCTGAGCGTGAACCTGCTTAAGATTCTCTGTCTGTCTGTCTCTCTCTGTTTCTCTCTCCCTATGGCCCTCCTCTGCTCTCTCTCTCTCAAAAAAAAAAAACAAAAAAGTCACTTTTAATCCAGTCACCCAAGCCACAATGAACCCAGTCACCTTCACATCAACAATCAATCCCTGAACGGACCTCTCATTATCATTACTAATATTGTCTTTCCTTTCTTCATGTAGTTCACATGCTCATCATTCCTTTCCAGGTCGATTATAACATCATACCAAATCATCTTCTTACAATAATTACAACTGAAATCAGGACAATGAACGGTCATCTCTCTCCTCCTCTTCTTCGTTACCCAGAAGCAACAAGGAGAGCTAGAGATGGAGAGCACACATCATCTTCCACAACAGTAAGACATCAAGAACCCAGAACCACACAACAGGTGGCAAAGCTGTCAAAAATAATGACGATCAAACAGACATATGGGTGGACGTGGAGGGAGGATAGCCCTGGATTCTCGGAGCTGGCACCAGGTGCTTCTCCATGGTGAAGAGTGGGCCTGGAGTGCAAGGAAATATTTCTCCCTCAGCACAACGTCAACAGTGTTTGTGGGCTGCCGGTGCTAAGAATTTCTGTGCCTGGTTCAGTCTTGAGAAGCAGAGAATAAAGTGCTAAGTAAGAGATCAGACAGAGAAGGCATTTTTGCAAGAAGTGGTCTGTTTGATAATGATCTTTTCTGGGAGAATTACAGAAATACATTGACTGGTATGTGAAATAATTTTTTTCTGACTACATATTTCATCCATTTTCATGGATTAGAATGGCACTGAAAGTTGAATTTTCCATACGACATTCTAAAATAAAAGTAACCTTTTAAAAAGGTAAACATAAAAAAAAAAAAGACTGGTTCCTTCTGTTTTAGACTCAAATTTTATGGAAATCTCTCTTTCTAAATGAGAACTTACCCAACGATTCACTACTGTTCATAATTCACCATGACACTATTTTTGACACTACTTTAAAAAAGTCCGTCTATATTCTCGAGAGCCGTGTGTATTTGAGGAGCAGAATTAAATAATTAATTTTTCATTTTATTGCAAAGATTGTCTTCAGTATTTATTCCAATTTTGCTTTATATTCTTATACTTTTAATACTTTTTGACAGTTATTTAAGCTTAAAAGCTAATGTAATTAGTACATTTTAGACTTGGGAAGTATCAAAATGAATTAAAATTTTATCCCTTTAGGTCAAAGAAAGAAATTAGTGGTTTAATATCTTTGTTGCATTCATAGGACAGATACCTAATAAATGCTTCTTACTGTTTTCATCTGGAAATTGGGTTCGCAATGTAACGTCCACCATGAAGTTACAAAGGGTCTTTTCTTTACGTGAATGTCAATTACCTTAGGAAGCATGTCAGGCATACCAGTTTTATGTTCAAAATGTTCTGTTACAAAACACCATGCTATGGTTCTAGGACTGCTTAATTGGCATTATTTTTTTATAGTGTATTATTTAAAGTATAAAAACGCAAAACAACAATAAAATCTCTTATCTAGTATAGGTTTTTGGGCTGAAGATCAGAATATCCTTGTCGGAAGTTGGTGATTTATTCCATAAAGGAGGACTGAGAAACCTCGTGTGCCAGATAGAACTTGTAGAAGGCCCTGGGATACAAGGATGATTAATGAGAACAGGAGGCTCAACCCTCGAGGAGTCTAGGTTCTAAGCAAGGAGAGAGGCTGCTGCCCCTGTACTATGATTTTAGAGATAAGAAGGACAATCCATTGTCTACAAATCTCATCCATGACTATTAAGAATGCCTGAGGTTCCTTACAGGGGGAGACTTTTACCCCATAGCAATACAATTTTAGCAAGGTGCTGTAGTCATAGTAAATGAATACCCCTAGGGAGTTAAAACATTAAAATGCCAGCAAGAATTTATATGTTAATATGATTTAATTTAAAAGTATGTCTGTGAGAGGCCCCTGCGTGGCTCAGTAGCTTAAGCGTCCGACTCTTGGCGTTGGCTCAGATCATCTCGCAGTTTTGTGAGTTCAAGCCCCGCATCGGGCTCTGTGCTGATAGTGCGGAGTCTGCTTGGGAGTCTCTCTCTCCTTCTCTCTCTCTCTCTCTCTCTCTCTCTCTCCCTCTTTTACGCTCATGCTGTCTCTCTCAAAAATAAATAAATTAAAAAAAATAAATAAGTAAAAATATGTGAACTTGTGTGTAACTTGTATTCTTTTGGGATTAATATATTGAAACTGTTCACTAAGAGAATGTAAGTTCTGATGGTTAAAGTAGGAAGGTGAAGAAGACAAGATTTTGAGATGTGAAGAATGTCTAGGGAGGGTAAGAATTGTGTGGAATATCAAAGAAAAGTAAGTTTTGGGTGTCTGGGCAAGGGAGCTAAAATGCTCCTGCCAGGAAGCAGACAGACAGTACAGCCTGTGTGGAAAAACTTCACCCATTTCACTTTAGTTGGAGGCTGTCTCTTAAAATAAGGATTAGGTCTGCAACAGGGTAAGCTTTTATTTTTTTTTAATGCTTATTTATTTATTTTGAGAGAGAGTGATAGAGTACCAGTGGCAGAGGGGGCAGAGAGAGGGAGACAGAGAATCCCAAGCAGGATCCTCACTGTCAGTGGAGAGCCCGACATGAGGCCCGAACTCACAAACCGTGAGATCATGACCTGAGCCGAAATCAAGAGTCAGACGCTCAACGTACTCAGCCACCCGGGTGCCCCCAGGTTAAGCTTTTAACAGGGCCTCCAGTTCAGCAGTTCCACACGCCGGCACAAACGAAGACCAGAGCTGTTTACTTGCCCAGGTAGGACTGGGAACATCATGCTGCCACCTGCCCTGACACCTGCTCCAACTTTGCTCCAGTCCAGGTACAGCTCCCAACACAGGGGAGGATGCCCCTCTAGACTGTTCACCTCAGTTTTAGAGTTCCAAATGGAAATATGAAGGAAAACACTGCTATCCGTTCTGGTGGAGTCTTTCTGGACACCCCGAGTCCAAGTTCACATTCAGTTTAGTTTGGTGTTCTTTCTCGTAACGTATGTGGTGTAGGAGCTGAGGAGGAATATGTCTAATGGAATCCTCTTTCAATTATCCTCACTTCCTCAGTGAAGCGTTGCCTGACTTTTCCAGGCAGAATTAGTTGCTTCCTCTTTTGGGTTTTCACTTATTATGTTGTACTGCAATTATCTTGGAGCTCTCTGTGGCAGGGATCTCAAAAGAAGCCCTATCAATACATGTGTAGAAGGATAATATTTGAAGTATTAATCAATGTGCCTAATGGGTTTCCTCCCTCGACATTTTCTGTTTTGCAGATCTACTCTTCCCCCACCCCCTAGTCTTGAGAGCAAAGATATATTCTATAATCTTTGCCCTTAAGGTAAGGTTATTAAACAGAAATGCAAAAAGAAGACAGTTAATTCTTGATTTTTATATGAAAATTCTGACACTGAAGTCTAAACAATAGTTTTGGAGAAGAATAGTAAGTAGGTTTTTCTCAACACTCTCCCTACCCATACCCGTCTCTCAGTGTCTCAAAAAATCTGTGGGCTGAGGGAGGCAAGTTGGAGAGGATAGAGATACTCTTGAGTGCATGTTCAAGGTTGAAAACTGGAAGAGACTGGGTGGCAGAGAGCTAGCTGGATGGGAGAGTGACCTTCGTCTTGTGCCTTTTCCTCTAGAACCCAGGGAGACAGCAGCTTTGCAGGGAGGACTGTGGCCAGCATGGCACGGGATCGACTGAGGAGGACAAAGTGCCTGGGCCAGGGAGGACTGAAAGCCAGTTTGCTGAGTTTTCTGAGGTCCACAAGTAACACGGGAAAGCAGCCGTGTTTTCCAAAGGCCCGGAGTAAGATAGAGAAGTTACCCGACAGAGCCAGCACGATGCAGGCAGCGTTGTGTCATGCTGATCGGCATCTGCAGGGCACCCTGGCACGAACAACGCAGGGTGTGGGCAGATGGGAACGTAACACAGTAGACACCAGTTCTGTGAGGTGATAAGCAAGAACGAGACAGGACAGCATTCTTTCCAGTTGGCCGTGGGCCAACTGAGACCAAACCGTCTTCTCTGATGCCTCTAAGCATCCTTAGAATTTGAGTGCTCCTCAAAGGAAAAATGTGGAGAACTTAAAATTGACTGAATTACCATGAATTCACTGAGAGAACGCTGAGGTTGAGTTATAAAGAAACAAAGATCAACAATAACAGCAATGGCATATCCACATAGCGCTTCTGTGGATCAGGAACTGGTCCCAGCCCACCGGACAGATTCAATCATTCCATCCTCACAACAACTGTGTGGCTCAGGTAAGCACCATTCTTCTACTTAATTTATAGATGGAGAAAACGAAGTTTAGTGAGATTAAGTTAACTCGCCCACATTGCCCAAGTGGCCCAACGGTAAGGGGCAGACGCTGGATTCAAAGCAGGCAGTCTGGCTGTAGCCTGTGCAGACCTGACAATCTGGCATGTGTGGATACTGGGGTTGCCAGTTTCCTTGCCTCATGTAAGTATGAGTTGAATGTGTGAATAAATGAATGAGTGATGATTATATCTTGGATTCTTTGTACTTGGTACTATACTTCAAGTTCATTTAACATGGTTCTTATGCTACATTACAAATATAAGTTCTTTCATCTAAAAGGGCAACATTATTCCACTAAGTTTTTGAATAAATGCCTTGCACATAAACATTTTATGTTAAGGAATGAATGTGGCTTGTTGTCACTGTTACTTTACTTAAGACATTCCAGCTGACTCATCTTTCCCCAGCCCAAATCAGATTTTGAGATATTTTTATTCTTCCTTACCTCTTATTCATTTCATCCACTATAATTACTCTTACCCAGTCTCAGTGCTTTTCGACCCTCACCTTTGTAAATAATCCACATGTTAAGACCCCCTAGTTTCTAATATCTATCCTACTATCTCACATAAAGAATTCTTAACATTTTATGATGGGTTCCTTAATGTATAAAATACCTATTTACAGAACCAACTATTTGGTGGTTTATAAAGCTAAAATACCAAACCGTTTAACCATATAAAGCTTTGTTTTATTTAACTTATTTTTTTAAGTTTATTTATTTTATTTTTGAGAGAGAGAGAGAGAGAGAGAGAGAGAGAGAGAGAGAGAGAGATAGTGGGGCAGGGGCAGAGAGAGGGGGACATAGGATCTATAGTGGGCCCCGCACTGACAGCAGACAGCCTGATGTGGGGCTCGAACTCACAAACGGTGAGATCATGACCTGACCCAAAGTCGGAATGCTTAACCAACTGAGCCACCCAGGCGCCCCTGTTTTTTGAACTTCCAAAGAAGTACATGGCAAGTTAAATACAGCCCAGAGGAGAGAGGTTTACACAAAACAGAAGGGGACATGCCTGGGAAGGGCTGCTCTCAAATACACATCTCTTCCAGTTACCAGCTCTCCACTGTCATATTAGAGAAAGCAGGAGGTGGTCCTTTGAGGGCAACTGATGATTTCAACAGATATGGAGGCGGAAGGGAAGCACTGCAGGGAGAGAATAACCTGGGCAAAAGTACTGAGTTGGAAAAAAAGCAAGACAATCATACCTTCCAATGCCTGGTTGGAGACATGTGCACACACACAGACACACACACACACACACACACACACACACACACACACACACACAGATAGGTATATTTGTTCAATTTTCAAGTACCCTTGAGGTTTGACTGGAAAGGTGAAATGGACTACGCTGTAGAGCAAGAGGTGCAAGGTGATGGTCATGTTTCGCAACTGTAAAACTCGAGTAGGGCTGCCTGCCTCGTCTGGAGTGGTGGTGCCCTCCAGTTTACCATAGTTCCCAGGTGGCCTTCTCACTCATTAATGCCACCAGCCTAATCCCTGTATGCCTGTGAATTTATGGTTCTAGAATAGTGTTTCTGAATCCTACGTGTTGCAAATTGGTTTTTTTTTTTTAATGTTTATTTATTTATTGAGACAGAGAGAGAGCATGGAGGAGGGGCAGTGAGAGGGACAGAGAGAGAATCCACTCAGCGTGGAGGCCGATGTGGGGCTCGATCCCATGACTGTGAGATCATGACCTGAGGCAAAATCAAGAGTCGGATGCTTCACCGACTGAGCCACCCAGGTGTCCCACATGTTGCAAATCTCAGGGAACTATTAAAAGTACCACATCTGATCTCCATCTTACATCAATGGAATCAGAAGCTCTCAGATTAGGTGCACTTAGGTGTTTCCTGACATACAGCAGGGTTGAACACCACTTTCCTATGAGGTCGTAAGTGCTAGATGAAGACGATTCTGTGTTTATGCTTTTTCTTGTAGCCTAATAGTGCTCAATCCTGTCTGACATTAGAGTTGACTGGGATGACACAAGGGCTCAACTCAGAACTTCTGGCTTAATTGGGATAAGGAGGATAGACATTCCTAATATGAAAACAAAAATAAAAACCTCATTTTCATGGATAGCCAGATTGAGATAACTGATAAGGAGAATGAAAGCCACAGGACTCTGAGCAAAGTAACATGAAGAAGGTACTGGGTGGTATTTACCCAAGACATGAACTAGAAGGTGTTAAGGTCAGCAAAGAGAAAATGAGCAGGTGATTACAGTAGTCTTAGGTTTACATTACAAGGATTAGAACCAGGGGCATGGGGCCACAGTAAGAAGGAATGAAAAGCATCCATGAGAGAGATGTAAAGATGTATGTTATTGTTATAGGTTTAATAAAGTTCCTCTGCAACTTCATCTCACATTGGCCCTCAAACAACTGGGAAGTTATCCCATTGGTCAAACAAACAAATGAAACAAGAAAACAAACAACCTTGACTGAGAATTTAGTTTCCAGTAGTGCTGGGAACTTAAACACCCGATATGGGCAACACACATCCTCTCTTGAGAAATCCAGATATAATTCAGGCAGTTTCCAAAGAATTCCCCTTGATAAAAGTTCCAAAACATATGGACCCATGGTGAAAAATAAAAGACACATAGGAAACAAGACATCAAGCCCAAAGAGAAGAAAGACAGCAGACCCAAGAAGGTTTCAGCTATTGGAATCATCAAACATGGATGATAATAGTGTGTTTGAAGTATTTAAGGAAAGAAGAGACTATCCGAAGAGCAAGGGATGATTAAAACTGACCAAATCGTTTTGAGAGAGTAACTAAAAGAGGTTTGAGAGATGAAAAACAGGATTGGAATTAAGAGAGAGTTAGTAAACTCAAAGATAACCCCAAGTAAGGAGATAATGGAAAATACGGAAGGCGGGTTACAAAACATGAGATGGTGAGAGAGATCAAGACACAGAACGCTAAAAGGAGAGAATGAGTCACAGGCAATATTTGCAGACATAATATTGAAGATTTTGCAGAAGTGATGAAAGACACTGATTCAAAGAGTTAAGAAATCGCACAAATCCCAAGTAAGATTACAAAGAAAAATCCACTCCTACACATACCACGTGATAGTGAAACACACCAAAGACAAAGACAAAGTCTTCAACGTAGCTAGAGAGAAAAGCCTGATAAAGTAACTTCTCAATAACAAAATATAGCAGAAAGAACACAATCTCAACCTGGAATTGTATACTCAGAAAAAACATCCTCAAAGAATAATAGAGAAATGAGAGATGTTTCCAGATGAATTTGCCACCAACAATCTCTCATTAAAAGCAATTTTTGAGCATGTTCTTCAGGCACAGGGGAAGGTCTAATGTGCAAGAAGGGAGAATAAGCAAAGAAAGGCATGGATATAGGATAAGCCCATATATTAAAACCACTTAGGGTAATCACTTCAAAAAAACAAAATAGTGCGTAAGTTCCAAACTAGTAGATAGAAATATGGAAGGAAAGAAATATCAAGAAGGAGAATTACGTATATGTGGTAGATTGTGCTGTGAGTTTTCAAAACTCGTAATTTGTGCTTTTCAGTATTGCTTAAAGCATTTACAATGAATGTGCAATATGTTTACAAAAAAGTTACATATCATTCTGTTTCTCCATTTCTCCTTTGTAACACGTATCTCGGGCAAATTTTACTTGATTAATGTCTGTTGTAAGCTCCACGCAGGCAAGGACTATGTGTGTGAATTTTTCCTTACTACTGTCTCCTCAAGTCTTAATTCATTACCTGGCATGTAATATCATGCTTAAAAAGTATTAAGTGAATAGATGAATGGATAAATGAATAACTTCATACTGACTGCATATGCAGTTTATATGAGGTTGAATAATGCCCCCTCCCCCCACCAAAGGTCTCTACGTCCTAATCCTTAGAAGCTGTTAATGTTAGCTTATATGGCAAAAAAGGACTATGCAGATGTAGTTAAGGATCTTCAGATAGGGAGATTATACTGGAATATCTGTGTGGGCCCCAAATGTATCACTTGTATCCATCCTTACAAGATGGAGGCAAAGGGGGATTTGATACAGGCAGGGGAGGAGAAGGCAATGTGACCCCAAAGGAGGAAGATGGAGTGAGGCAGCCCCAACCTGAACATTGCTGACAGCTGTCAGGAGCTGGAAAAGGTAAGGACTGGTTTCTTTTCTAGACCTCCTGGAGGGAGTGAGGCCCTACTGACATCTTGACTTTAGACAGCCAGGTGATACTGAGTTTGGAGTTATGGCTACAGAACTGTGACAGGATCAATGTCTGTTGTTCTCAGCTGTCAAATGTGTAGTTTGTTGTTACAGTATCTATAAGAAGCTAACAGAGTTAAAGTGAAAAGAAATCAAAGAAGATAATCATTTGCAGCCCAGAGTGAGGGCGTTAGTGTGCTATTCACAAATAGGAGCGCAAAAGAGTTTAGGGGGGAAAGAAGGAGTCAGAATTAGACATGCTATATTTTTGAAAACAGCAAGGACACTGAGAATATAGGCAGGCATTATAAACCCACTTCCCTTCCTGGCCTGTGGGCCCCTAAAGGGCAGAGAGTTATGCCTTTCTTCTTTGAATTCCTGGTAGCTACCTACCATATAGCCATTTGGTACATGTTTGGAATAACAGGCTTAGTGAGATCACAGAATTTTGCTGAAGACACTTGAAAGAATGCCCAACTTGAGGTTTATGAATAAGGAGGAGATTTTAAACATCTAGACTACATTTCGTACCACTTACAGTGCATAATCAAGAGTTGCCTATATGGAGTACTTAGTATAGTGCCTAGTTGTAGAGGAAACTCAATAACGTTGTTATTTTTATTTGTATTTTTTAATTTTTATTATTTTTGAGAGAGAGAGAGAGACAGGGGGAGAGAGCAAAAGGAGAGGGAGAGGGAGAGAAGCAAGCTCCAGGCCCAGTGGTGACAGACACAGGGCTCAATCTCACAACAGTGAGATCATGACCTGAGCTGAAATCAAGAGTTGGAAACTGAATCTACTGAGCCACCCAGGTACTCCTCAATAACATTTTTAAATGGGTGAATGAATCTAAGAAGGAAGAGTTATTAGATGCTGTCCTTCAAGATGATATGCTTGTTTCTTAAAAACTTAAACATAAATTCATCAAACAACTCAGCAATTCTACTCCTAGGTATCTACCTAAGAGAAATGAAAAGTATGTCAACACAAAAATTTCTATGAAAATGTCCAAAAGAACAGTATTCGCAGTAATCAAAAATTAGAAACATTCCAAATATCAAATAATGAATGAATAAACAAAATGTGTTATATCCGTACGGTGGAGTATTATTCGGCATTACACGCTGTCACATGGAGCAACCTCAAGAACACTGTTCTAAGTGAGAGAAACCAGACGCAAACGACCACCGATTGTATGGTTCCATTTATATGAAATGTTCGGGAAAGGCAAATTTACAGAGAGAGAGCAAGCTGATCAGTGATTTTGTGGGGCGGGGGTGGACACAGGGAATGGCTGAAAAGGGGCATCAGAATTCTTTCCGGAGGGAGGGAGATGTTCTAAAACCGGACTGTGTGGATGGTTGTGCAAGTCTATAAATTTACCACAAACTATTAAATTGCATATTTAAAATGGGTGAATTTTGTGATACATAAATTATATCCCATTAAAGCTGTTTTTTTTATAAAAAGTTATGCGCTTAAAAATGTGACAATTATAAAGGTAGAAAGTGCTTTTTTACTAAATCACATCTTTAAAACCATAGAACTTCTGCTAAAATAGCATTGCCATTCCTAAGTGAAGGCGCATGGCAGCCATCTTGTAAAAAACGGAAATAATTTGTGATATTGACAGTGTGGGTGCTTGATGTAAGAGCCTCAAAAAACATTTTTCCATCCAGGTTTAGTAATACCCTAACAATCATAAAAATGTGAAGGGACAGTTGGTAGCCTTTTATAGACTTCATTTACAAGGCAGATGCCGCTCCTTAGAAGTGTGTGCTCTGCAACTCAGAATTCCATTTTTCTGTACAGTATGTACTTGTTTTGGGTAGGCTGAAAATGAAGACAAAAAAAGACGACTTTATTTAGCTGTTTCTTTTCTTTCCTTTTTCTAGGAGAGTTAAGAAAAAATTGATTTTAACCAATAAGAGACAGTGGTCAAAAGTGACAGTGCTTTGTGAGGTAACGAGGCACTCGGTATTATTTACTAATAATAATGGCTAATGTTTATTAAGCGTTTACTCTCTGCCAAGAACTGTGCTAACTCATTCACATAGATGATCTCCTCTAACCCTCAGAGCAACTGTGTTAATATAGTTAACATTCCTCCCATATTAGCAAGAGGAGAACTGAAGCTAGAGACTGGGTAACTTGGCTGAAGGCACCAGGCTGGTAACTGGCCACCAGGACTTGTACAAAGACCAGACTCTACTCTGCTAGAACTGCAATCAAGCTGTCACTGCTGCCCACAGAATTAGTGTAGATTTAATGTTTACAATTAGGGAACTTAAAAGTGTAGCTCATAAGATTTAAAATCCAATATTTTTAAATGTTGTATAGGAATTGAACATTTCCATGCTGATAAACTCCCCCATTTCTGTCTTCAGTCCTGACTGTTTATCTGAATAAGAGACTTGTATATCTATCTTCCAGCTTGAAATTTCCACTTGCATTCTAAAAGATATCTCCAACTTAATATATTCAAAGGCAAAATTTTAAAACCTTCTCCTCCCCCAAGTGTTCTCCATCTCAGTAAACAGTACCTGCCTACATTCGCATCTCAGTAAATAGCACCTATATATATCCACCTAGGCCAAAATCTTTAAAATATATCCTGACCACTCCTTACATCCTCCATTGTTACTACCCCAGTCAAACCACTGCCGTATTTGTAGGGATTATTGTACTAGCTGTCAGCACTCATAAGATAGGTTGGGTGCATTAAAAATGACTTAAAAATGTATAATAGGTGAAGGGGATATTAAAAAACAAGTATAATAGCTCATTATAAAGTCAAGTTGGCAGATCAAAAGGGCAGCTCTCTTCTTGAGGTTATTCAAGGCCCAAGCTAAACGAGGCACTGCCGTCTTCAACAGGTGCCTTCTATGTCTGCCCCTTCCAAGGGAGAGTTCATAGGCAATGTGAGTGGAACATTTTTATGCCCCACCTGTAAGTGGGACCCTCAAGCATCCCACATCACTTCTGTTAACATTTATTGGCTAAGACCCAATCACACAGCCACACCAAATTGCAATGGAGCCTGGAAAATGTGGCCCAACTGTGTCCCCAAGAAAAAGAGACAGAAATTTAGGGAATAACTAACAAGTCTCTTCCATATCCCCTCATTCTAAAACTCTAACTCTCAGGTGGTGATTCTGAACTGAAGAAACAATTTCTTCTTTAAGAGAGCTCGCAGTAAAACCAAGGATTGGCGAGGGTAGGTGAAAAGAGGCAGTTGTGCAAGAATCACATCTAATCAACCATTTCAGGGTGGAGATGCTTTTCCGAAGGAAGCAGCCCAGACAGGTGCCGCCTAAAACACGAATTTTATGCCAAATCAGATGATAAGTGGCATTACACACGATACAGGGGTTCACTAGAATGGGGTTTTCTAAAGACGTACCTGAGGGCCTGGTCTCACGTAGATGACAAAAGAACACTTTTGGGGAGGAGGTGAAAATAGACACAATCACAGAGAGCTAATCAATTAAAGGAGAGTTGTGCATTTTTTCGATGGGGGAATAATGACAACAAGAGTTCTACACTAAGTCTCTGGAAATCAGTTGACTAGATGTCAATCAAACGACCGTTTATAGTATATGGGTAGAGGGAGAAGAATTACAGTGATTCATATTCTTCTGTTGAAGGGACAAAATAGTTTAGGCCGTACAAGAGGTAAGAGTACCTTTTTGCTTTGGTCTATGTCTCACAGAGAAAGTTCTCGTAAGCAAAAGGACTGGTCAGAAGTGGCTTCAATGGAGGTACAGAACGGAAATGAAGATAAAAGAGGATTCTGGGCAATAAATCTTTCTCGACTCTGTAAATACCCCCCTTTCAACATAAAGGCTCTTTAAAGAAATAGGAAAACAAAGCTTTGAGAAGGGGCTTGATACATTATTTATGAACTTATCAAGTGGAAAAAACACCCACTCAGACATTTTAATAAAAACTTCCAACTAATGTATCTAATTTTATTGGTATTTAAAAAAGTCAATTATGAACTGGAAAGTTATTGTTTGTTAAACTGCTACATGCTTTCTGCAAATAGAATGTTTACAAACCACTTGGAATCACTTTTCCAAAGTTTCGGTTTCTGAAGGTCAAATAACTATGTAACTGCTTAATAAAGAAGCAAAGAAGTACCTCTAAATATCTCTCAGCTCTGATGGGCTTATATTCTGCTCCTTAGGTGAGGTATTAGCAAAGCTTATTTATTTTCATTTCCAAGGCTTTTATTTGCTCATTCCCTTGTGGTAAAGCTGATTTCCATGATGATTCCCTTCTTAATTTTAATACCCTTTTTACTCATCATATAGACATAAGAATTTTCCATAAAATAATGAAATCCTTGCAAAGGAAATGAAGACAACTCAGAGAGTAAAGTAAACTAGCTCTTTTTTCAATTAATTGATCCACTGTCATGTGCATATAAGATTTTTTTAAACCTAGGAAAATAAGGTTAATTAACATAAAAAAGCCTCACTCGTCTAGATGCTGAATTTTGTATTTTACCCATGCTGCCTTAAGTGCCTTGATTTCCCAGTAATGACCTAGTTCTCCTAATGAGGAACATTAACCCCTGGCTGTAGCTGTCCAGGACTTAATTGTCAACTGCAG
Source organism: Puma concolor (assembly GCF_028749965.1). Taxonomy (NCBI): domain Eukaryota; kingdom Metazoa; phylum Chordata; class Mammalia; order Carnivora; family Felidae; genus Puma; species Puma concolor. Next base: position 135,887,628 of record NC_141674.1, read on the forward strand.
CTGAAATAGGGGAGTTTGCCGATCAGCAGGTATGCGGTATATTAACTCATGTCATTTCAACCCCTAATAAATAAATCTGTTGCTAAGGCAACAGGAAGATCAGCTCTATCAGTATTCTCCCCTCCCGGTAACCAGCTCCCCCTAACCCCCTCCCACCCCTCTTTTGGAGGAAACTGCCTTTCACACCAAGCTTAGGAAAAAGAAGGAAATTAACTACATGTAACCATAATTAGAAGTAACATCATTTCTCATCCTAGAAACATATCTAAATTAATAAAAAAGGACAGCAAAGAGAGAAATGCTTTTGACTAAGATCACGATAAATTATTTCCTTCAACAGGAGATAGGCACTATGAGGTACGCATCTGAGTAAGAACAAATCTCAAACATTTCGGCTCTTTGTGTTTCTGAAATTTCCCCTTCTTTTGTTTAACCAACAAACGATGCTAGCCTGGATAGCGCTGAAATAGCTAATTAGTTGCATAGCCAATAAAGATGATACAAGGGGGGAAAAACCCTTACATATTTTATAATAGTTATTGCTATTCTAACGTAGAATTCTTTGGTGTGATGAAAGAAAGAAAGAAAGAAAGAAAGAAAGAAAGAAAGAAAGAAAGAAAGAAAGAAAGAAAGATCTGGACCCTGAACTTAGTTTGGAAAACCTAGAAAAACCATAGAGTCTCATTCACTTGGGATTGTAAACAGGAGTTTAGAAAGTAATTTCAATGAATTGTTTTAAAATGGTTTACACATCTGGATTATGGCAGAGGGATAGGTGAAAAAATAACCTATGAGGAGCTTCCCTTCTGGATTTATTTTTCAGTGATAACTAAGAAATTATTTTGGCTCTAACCAGTTTAAGCCTTTCTTCCGAAACACCATAATTACACTTTTTCTATTGCACCCTTCTGTTAAAATGAATGATTTCATGTTAACAAACTCCTTAGGGATTTGTATTTATGACCCCTATAAAGGTATTTTTCTAAAAAAAACCAAAAAACAAAAAAACAAAACAAAAAAAACCAACAACAAACAAACCCAAAACTCAAAACAAACAAAACATATGTTCTGTAAAGCAAGGCTGATCTCATGACCATCTCCACCTGCCATTTGGTTAATTGAAGCTTTTCATATTTTGATTTCTTTCTTTTCAGGATGAGTAACGTATCCTCCATTGGACTTACCGAACAAGTAAGAGTCAATCACTAAAGAGTCACCCTATAATTCATCATAATCAACATTAAGTAACATCAACGAAATAACTTACATATCCTACAGGTATTCCGGCTAGATGCTATTGAGAAAAATCTATCCCCTCCCACCAAACACACAGAGTTTCTGTCTCTATCCTGGAGAACATGAGGATCTAAAGCAAATGATACAACTGAAAACATGGAAGGAGTAGGGCTGGGAGGCGGTGTGGATGGTACAGTTTTGTTACACGTTTATGTGGTGCAATGGACTGAACACTGCCCTTGGTACATGAACTTCACAGTCAGGGGAATTCACACATCACTGGAATTTAAATCAGGGCACATGTTTGTGAAAGGCAGAAGATTTCAGGGCATCTCTAAAAAAGTATAATGGTAACGACCATCATGAAAAGACAGAAAACACCATACATTAAGAGCAACAGGAGGCATACTAGGTCCTGAAAAAAAAGAGGGAAGAGTGGGCTAAATAGAGATTAGGTCAACAGGGATCATATGAAGAAGTGTTTAGTGACTTGGAAGAATAAATATATTTAAACACACAAACACCACCCCCCACACTCACATCACATACATGACATAAATATTTGTAACAAAGAAATAGGTGATTTATCTACCTACCTATCCACCCATCATTCATCTATCCATATCACCTAGCTATCTACTTCCCAACTCACTCACTCCTGACGTGTGGTGTTAAGTAAGTCAGCCTGGTACAAAGATTTTATCAAAAGATTTATGATAGAATGAAGCAAAAACAGACAGGGGTCTTGAGCGGACAAAGATGACTGCCATAAGCATACCATAATCAAACAGTATTTTTTGTAGCAATTGGTATGTTTAAGAAGAGAGTCAAGTTTAAAGAACTTTTTAACCCTGTTAGGGAAAAAAAGTGTAATGAGAGCTTTAGTTTATGATATTCTACAGATAATAACACCAAGTCAGTAATGACTACAGGTGAACTTTCTTCATGCTACAGAAAGTTAAAAACAGCCCAAGAGGCGATGAGAAACCAAAGTTGAATCTGTTATCTTTTTCATATGATCAATAGTTTGGAAAATAGGAAAGCATCTAGGAATGGAATTTTGGAAAATATAAATGGAATTCTGTTAAGACTATGCACACACAGATATATATATGACAAAATAAAACAACTAGGTGATATAATACATTGTAATCTAAGCCAGGTATTTGATTACTACTTTTCAAAGACTATAATAAAGTTCTCTAGAGAGCTTTTTGTTTTTTAAATGATGGAGTTCAATTTGAAACTTTTTAAGGACAAAACCAACCAACCAACCAACCAACCAACCAACACTATCAAACAAACAAACAAAAAACCTGTAGCCAAATAAATATAATTAAAGTTTAGCACTGAATTGAGAATGAATATAATCAATTCCTTACATCAAACGTATTTAACTGTGAAAATGAACAGTGCTACTAGTGGAAAATATCCATGGCATCATCTTTTCTAGAGATCAGGACAAGTAAGATGGTCTCAGTTTGGTGGAGTGTGCTGAAAGGCAGATGGCCAGACCACATGATCATCGTTTCCAGAACTAGAATTCTGTAAGGATCGTTTCTCCTGAAGAAAAACAGATTTATACATAACACTGAAATAGAAAAGGCACATTGGTGCCCAAAATCTAACACTTTGCTTCTCAGTTCCTGCTGTGGCACCTGAAAGACTGTCCTCCCAAAGTATCCTATTCCTCGGTAATAACCAGTGAAACCTGAAAGATTTAGGACAATCTCGTTGCTAAACTTTCCTCAAGTTATCTGGACAACAAGAAAACCAAGGTAAATTACCTTGTTCTGAAAAGCAAAACATCCAATCATTTAACATATATCTTTACAAAAGGCAGTCATCAATTTTGTTTTCAAAGTCATAATTTTAAACCTCAGAGAGTCAAAGGATGGAAAAAAAAGTTACTTTACTCTCAAGTAATGAAGTGTATTTTTCCATTTTATATCAATCATTTGTTTTCAGTTAGAAGTTGCCAAAGTTTATAAAATTTTGGATGTCAAATTCTTTCAATATTACAGTACACGATTTACCTAAGTATGCTTCAAATCTGGTTTTCTCAATGACTGGGACTTTTCCTTTCCAAATCTACACACTTAACCACAATCAACGTTGCATAAACTGTTTTATCATTACTTTATGGAAAATATTGCAAATATCATATAACTCATAAAAAGTCACTCCATGGTGCGCCCGGGTGGCTCAGTCGGTTAAGCATCTGACTCTTGATTTTGGGTCAGGTCATGACCTCACGGTTCATGTGTTCAAGCCCCACATTGGGCTCTATGCTGACATCACAGAGCCTGCTTGGGATTTTGTCTCCTCCTCTCTCTGCCCCTCCCATGCTCTCTCTCTCTCTCTCTCTCTCTCTCTCTCTCAAAATAAATTAAAAAAAAAAAAATGAGACAAAAAAAAGTCACTCCACTTTAAGTGAAAAGCTCTTACAATTTCCCCATAGTCCAAGAGATGGGGTCATGGTGGAACTTATCACTACAGTTGCTCTTAACAATTTCAAACTTCTCAACATGCCTTGTAGCCCACTCCCACCTTATCTTTCTTAACCAGAACACAGCCACTTGTGTGCCATTCAGAGGGGCTTTAAGATCAGAACAGAATTGCTTGTGTCACAGATCTCTCCTCCTGCTTCAACTACTGAGCTCAATGTTGACATGAATTCTGTTTGAGAAAATTCTCGTATATATGATGAACGTTTGTTTGCTATCAACTGTGAAACCTAAGTATCAATATGCCATATAAACCTAAATGTTTATATATTAGCATTCAGGGCAACAAAATTAACCTACGAACTAAGCATTAGGCAATTCCAGTGACTGATGGCAGACATATTTTTACACATGTCATTATCAGTTCTGTTCGACAGTGGTTCTCAAAGTATAGTTTGTGAATTCCTTGGGCTCAGGCCTTTCACTGGGTCTGCAAAATCAAACTATTTTTATAGTAATCCCAAGATATAATTTGCCTTCTTCACTGTGTTGACATATGCCTTGATAGAGAAAAAGCACTGATGGATAAGACTGGGTACTTCAAGATGACTCAGGCAGTGGCACCAAACGAAACTAGTAGTCATTGTATGCTAAACCACCTGCACGTGCAGTAAAAGAAAAAAAAAAGTCAGTTTCACTTAAAATGCCCTTGAATAAACATTAAAATTACTAATTCTATTACATTTCATCCCTTCAAGAGACTTCTTTTAGTATTCCGTGTGATAAATTGGGGGAATACACATAATGCATCTTTGTGTACCAGGGCACAATGGCTGCCTTGAGAAAAAGCATTTATATGATTGTTTGGGTTATGAGCTAACTAGCTGCTTTTTTTGCACGAAACACTAATTTGTTTCTAAGAACAACTTCCAGACAAACTGTGGTTAATCAGACATGGGTATCTGGCAGACATTTTCTCAAATATGAGCTATATGAACATGTCCCTTCAACGAAAACGAATGATTATAGTTTCTGCAACAAAACTCAAGATTTTCATCGAAAATTGGAATTCTGGAAAAACTATCTACATTGTGAGCTTGACAACTTCCCAACAACCAAAAATTCCTCTGATATTAGCAACGTGATTCTTTGAAATAATGAATTCTGTCAATATTTGGAAAATCTGCACTCATCATAAAACCTATATTGTCCAAGTAACCAACGTGTGATTTTACAAAAATCCATTTAAACAGCAAGTAAGAGAGTATGAAGACTCATTGAGTGGTTTCAGACCAACCCTTGAGAAGCTCCTACTTGACAAGTTCTGGCGTAGCAGCAAAGAACACCTACAATAATCTGAACGGGTCATTAAAACACTCTTTCCTCTTCCAACTCTCTCTCTCTTAGTGAGGCAGAATTTTCTCAGAAACCTCCACCAAAACAACATATTGCAACAGATTGAATACTCAAGCAGATATAAAAATCCAACTCTCTTGTACTTAGATATTATAGATTTACAAAAAAATGAAAAATAATGTCACTCTTCTCACTAATTTTTTTTTGCTTTCTAAAACATAGTTATTTTCATAAAAATACTTTAATATTAACATGTATGTGATTCTTTATTGTTACTTTTTGATGATTTAATGTGGATTTTTAAAGTTTTCCCTTAGTTTTAATTTCTGATACACTAAACATTGATAGATATAAATCCAATAAAAAACAAAAAAGAAGAGCTCTATGGCGTCCCAATAATTTTTAGGAGTGTGATGGGGTCTTTCCATCAAAGAGTTTGAGAACCGCAGCCTTTAGAGTGCTATCTTTCAATGTCTTATAAACTTATTCTTTCTGTCCCTCCAGCAGTGTGTCTTTTGTGCCCATTAAAATAAAGGGAATATTTACAAAAAGGTTGGAACCCGGCGCAATGTTACAATATTTATAAAGAAAATGTTCTTTGGTTTTTTTGTTTTTCAAAAGGCCTTGCCAAATGCAGTCTATTTTTTATAGGTCTTTCTCTAGAAGTCATTGCTATTAACCATGCCTTGCTATAGATGTTTGCAACAAAACACTAAAGACTGGGTAGAACGGAGAAAACAAATTACTCTGCAGAGAACCCAGCAACTCCGCTAAAATACTGTCAGTTATTTATCTACTGTCAGCAGAGGTTGCACACTATAATCCTTGACAAGCTCAGACTCAGAAAGAATGAA
>NC_141674.1:135898520-135956020 GCF_028749965.1 Puma concolor
GTCCCAGAGTCTGAGGTGTAGAGAGGTAGACTGAGGCCAGACAACAAGTGCTTTCTCTGAGTCCCTGAGACTTGACCCCTTCCCTGCACTGTTGGGCAAGTGAAGAAATGGAGAGCACATGGCATTTAAGAGATAGGTGAGGGAGAAGAACCATGGAAGGAGAGCAATAAGGAACATTTGGAAGAGTAAAAAGAGAATCTGAGAGAGTAATATCACCCTGTTGAAGTGAATTAAGAGTCTGAAAACAATGTGTGAATCAAGAAACCTTAAAAATGCATGGGGGGGGGTATGAAACACTCCATAGGTACCAGAGCATCAGATAAAACAAAGAGCTTTTGGATCTCTTGCTACTCAAGGGGGAGTCCCCGTGGAGAGCATAGGCAGAAATCAGCCTGCAGGTTACAGTGTGCACATCAAAGAGGGAGAGGCCGAGAAAGAGAGGTTGAGAGGAGAATGGGGAAGCAAGATCAGTTTTCCTTAATGGGGCACGTGCACATAGGTGTAGTCGCTAGGGTGTTCACTTGGGGACACATGCTAGGGAAGGAGGTGGATCCTGAAGAAATAGAAAAGTCTTGCAAGACTTTCAGGAGAACAGCATAGCATGTAGGATTCTTGGCCAGGGGGAAAGTAAGTAGGTCTTATGAAAGAGACTAGACCAAGCTTTCTTACAAAGCTGAGGGAAGGAGAAAAAGTGAAGCCGGAAAAAAGTTTCAGATGGCAGGTATGGAATCGGTGGTGTGTCACACGATTTCGAGGCCAACGATCTCAAGGCCAATAGACGAGGCCACTGATTTCAAGCAAGGTGAGAAGAGGTGAAGGTAAGTATAAGAAGTGTGCTAAGGGACCAGGACAGGAGAGAGGAGTCGAGGACGTTCGCTAGGTCGGAGGGCGAGGACTGATGGGCAACACGAATGAACGGGGTGGGTTCTGCTGTAGGCTGGAAACAAGGTCTTTGGCTGGAGTGGGCTGTATACATTACAGAACCAAAAAGCTTGTTTGGGGGCTTCTGTGCTTGTCTCATAAAGCCCTTTGAGATAAATTGCCTTATATATAAGAACCCTGCAAGTAATAAATACATGATTGTAGACAGATGGATAAAACACAAAAATGGTGCTAACTCCTTTGGTATACCCTAATGAAATAATAAATTAATTCTTGATTTAAAAATAAACTTGGGCATATACAGATCATAGTTTCATACCTCACATTACTGAACTATTATGGGAACTAACGATCTTTATTCCTGAAACAAATTCAAAAACACCGAGGAGACTCTAAGGAACTGAAATCCAATGGAAAAGCTCCCACTGGACACCACAAAAAGAAAAAAAGAGCAAACTATAACAGTATCTTAACTTTAAAAAAAAAAAAAACAAAACAATGTGGGGCTCAAACTCACAACCCTGTGATCAAGAGTCACATGCTCCTTCAACTGAGCCAGCCAGTGGCCCTGACAATATCTCAACGTTTAAACAAATGAAACAAACAGCAAGAGAAGGAACATCTGTACATATCTGGAAAACAACAATAAAGCGAGTGAAGAAAACTGTTTGTTTGTATGTTGGATAAAGGATGCCAGGCAAGCTTAAAAAGGATTTTAACAGAATTACAAATTTAGTGCAGGAAGGATTCACCAAAAAAACAAAAAATCTGTATCTATATCTATATCTATATCTATATCTATATCTATATCTATATCTATATCTATATCTATATCTATATCTATATCTATATCTACATCTATATCTATCTATATGCATCAGCAGGCATTGAAACAACATAACTTTACCTTAGAAAACTTTATCATGACCCAATTTACTCTTAAAATCCATTTATATTGGCCAGCATGTGAATACAATTGCCAATTAAAAGGGATGGGAGATTGGCTAAAGAGTAGTAAACAACAGGAATGGGTAAGGGACAAGGAATTTAGCTGTGGGCAGGGTAGGCCCACTTCCCAAATGTTCGCAAGGATGAACAGAATCCCATGCTGACACAGGTTGTGGATGACTGACTTGATAGGTGGGGACATGGAAAGATACAGAACATAAATACAGACCGTAAGCAGAAACTCAGCTTACTAATGTTATGAAGTTGAGAAAGAAAATCCTGAAGGCAAGTTGGACACACAGAAAACACTGTTGAGAGTGTCTGCAGTTTGACAAGATGAGTCTGTGTTGATTTGCCCAGCAATCACAATTGTGGTGCCACTTTGTGATGGACTGTGGTGTACAGAGAAGGAAGGCACCGCGTCTGTGGGGACAGAGGGCTGTGCAAAAGCTGGTTTCATCTGGGGCACCTGTAACTGTATATGTTTGAAAATTAGAGAGTTCTTAGAAGAGCAATAATAATGATTAAGGCAATGGAAGAAGTGATTTATGAGGACAGATTAAAGGAGCTAACTATGAATAGCCTAGTTAAGTGACAAGTAGAGGGGTACATAATAGGAGTCTCCAAGGAAAGAGAATAATTATTTAGCCGGGTACAAGGGGGTATAACTAGGAGTAATGAGATGAAATTAAGAATGGGAAAATTTAAGCTGAATTTCAAAAAAACCCTCCCTGATGGTATAATTTATTAGCTCATGGAATAAATTCCCTATGGAAATGCAATAGTGAGGGAAACTTAATAACAGGACTGGACAAAATACCAATAAATAATATAGATAATAATCCTGTATATGAAAGAAGGTGGTTCCATGCTATGCTTTCCTTGCTTAGAATATCTTCCCATATTTTTCTATGATAGTCTGTTTATATATGGTGATTGTTACTCAGAGAAGTAGTTAGGCAGTTAGCTAAAGTAAAAAGGAAATATGTCCTTTAGGTGAGGGAAGTTAAAATCATCTTACTTTTTCATACACTCTGCAGAAGCATGCTGAAATAATTTTTTACTACTTTGCTCTAACAGAGCTGATCGTGAAGCAAGCTGGACAAATGTATTAATATTACTAAAAAACAAAACAAAACACAACAAAACAATCCGCATCTACCATTCCACAGAGTCTATTCTGATTCTCTGTGCCATGAAACTCATATTTTCATAGACATGTTTAATATAAACAATTTATTGCCATAATAGAAATCAAAAAACTTTATTCCAGCTTTTCTAAATGTAGCTCTATGGTCAATTACTTCACATCAATACCAAGATCAAATAGGCATAATACTAACAAGCAGTTTGCTTAATAATAGTCACCACACTAATTAACCCATCCAGAACATTCTTAATCAGACGCTATTTGTAATGTACAGTTAAGAGAAGCTTGGCAATAAACTGTTCTATGCTAAAAAAGAAAATAATACCTTACCGATGGGGTGAAACTGGCTTTTCTATTGAACTGGACAGAATGTGCTGCCGTCCTGGCATTAACTCAAGAGAGTGAGTATGCAAATAGGCACATGTCTGAACATTTCCTTTCTCTTCCCCAGCTCCAATTCTGGTGGAGGTGTTAATGAGAAGAGAAAAGGTCCTGAGATAAGGAGTGAAAGAGAGAAGAGAGTCAGAAGAAAACCAGTGAGCTGAGTTTTAGAGCTTCTGCCAGATCTGCCTTTTAATAATTGCCCAATTTTTCTTAAGGAAATGCTACTGCCCATCGTACTCGTAGAATGTCTTTCCCCGTTTCTGAGTCTCTCAGCTCTATCAGAACCTGTTTTTACTTTTAGGAATATTCTGATCACTGTAATCATTTCCAGTCTACTATTAGCCATGGGGCCCTGCCCCAACCATTTTTCCCCACCAACAGCTCATCTGTGAAACGGAAGCAGAGCCTCCCTACCGCCTCCTGTCCTCACAACCACCATTCCTTCCTCACCACCTCTGTCCGCCAACGTGGTTCCAGAGGCACTGCCGCAAAACCCCGGTACTACGTTGGGCAATGTTCAAAGACACAGCTGGTGCATGTACTTTCTAGACCTAAATTGGATTGCTTCCCACCACCCCACGTCCACACACACAGACTTAGAGCTGGCCCTATAGGAATGGCCTTATTCAGATCAATCTGGAAACACTAGGTTTGAGAGTGGCTTTAAATGATGTTAAGACTGATGGCAAATACAGGAAATGCTCTAGGTATCTTAGCTTATTTCTGCTAAAGTTGAGAGGCTAGAGTATGTTTAGTTGACTAATGGAGGTAGTCAGAAGGAAGGTGATAAAATAAAGCAAGTCAAGTAGACTTGGGACATGAATACTGATTCATGGGCTGTGGAAGAGAATATCATGGCTGACATGTGCGTCATGATGGAATACACTGCCTACAAATATCCTTTTGAGAGATTTCAATAAAAAGTACTTAATATAGTGAGTTCAACCTATAGAATCTCATAAATACCCACAGATAAGAATCCACAAGACAGAGATTATCAGCGGTCTTGCTTCTCAAAACAGATTTGGAAGACAGCACTTGAAAAATGGTGCAAATTAGTGGATGATTAAAGAGAAAGGCAGCATAACTGGTTAAAGAGTATTGCAGGTTTGAGCCAAGGCAGAGGGAGGAGCGCATCAGCAACCGAAACAGAGAAAGTGGCCTGGAGGCGCCTGGGTGGCTCAGTTGGTTAGGTGTCCGACTTCAGCCCAGGTCATGATCTCACAGTTTGTGAGTTTGAGCCCTGCGTCGGGCTCTGTGCTGACAGCTCAGAGCCTGGAGTCTGTTTCAGATTCTGTGTCTCCCTCTCTCTCTGCCCCTCCCCTGCTGGTGCTCTGTCTCTGTCTCTGTCTCTGTCTCTCAAAAATAAAAATAAAAAAAGAGAAAGTGGCCTGCCCGTGGGGTAGGCAAGAAGGAGCTGACAAAGCTCAGGTTCTCTGGACATTAGCTTGGGTTTGAGGGAGGGAGAGTGGTATGGCCACCACATTGTATCATTTAGGCTGGAGTTTTCACAACGTGCGCTTTATGCAATACTAGATAGAGAAGGTTTTGTGAGAAAACACATTTGGTAAATGCTGGGTTAAACAGACCTAAACACTTACTCACTCAAGAACTTCCCAAAGTACATGCTAGTGTATACCATAAGTATGTTCACTTATTCATTCTTTTGTTTATTCAATAAAATGTTTATTGAGCACCTATTATGTAATAGGACTATTGTGTGTATTGTTTCTCAAGCGTAACACTTCATGAAACGAGGACTCCCCCACCCCCAAGCATGCACCTTAAGACTTAATATGTAACAAAGGATATCCTGGGAAATGCTACTTGAGACCCTAGGAGATGCACAGCCAGAGTCTGAGAAGCAAGATGGGTGGTGGCATATTTTATATTGTAGGGATGGCAGAAGGAGTGGAGAAATGTGCTCACATGAGAAATGATGAAACTCAAACCGAAGGCCATATACCAAGCCACATAACAGCAGACAAAAGGAAGTTTGAAAGAAATGAGGAGAAGCTGTGAAAAAAAGTGACAGAAGATATGGTTCAAGGCTAATATGGATGATAGCAGAAAAAAATACCATTTGATTTTATCACAGCAATTTCTGTGGATTCTTGGATATAAACCACACTGAGAATTGAGGAGAAAGGAAATAGGAATCAAAGATAAATAACTTTTCCAAAACCAACTGGGAAGACACATCCATGCAGTTTAGTGATCTAAGTTCTCGGGTGATTTATAACAAAAACTATTTACTGTTTCCAAACAATGTGCTGGAAATTAATTACAAAATTAACATTTTTAGAATGTTGCCACATAAGCAAATATCAGAGATAATTAAAAAATCATGCTAGCCCACATGTGTCCAATATATCACTTATATGGTAAGCAGATTTATATAAAACTATAAAGTATAAAAGTAAAAATCTAGCTTTCTCATGTGTACACATCTACCCCCCTGTATCTCTTGCCACACTATCTTCACGAAATAAAGGAATCACAAGCAAGAAAATCCATCATAATTAAAACTAGATGTTTGGAGACTACAGCATGAAACAGAAAGACAGACTTCTGCTTGGTTGGTTGGTTGGTTGTAGGATGCTTGTTCTTCTTTCCTGGAGATGGCTAAGGGCTAATACTCCTAAAATAGATGGCACATGTCTGTGAAGGCTGTTTCAATAAGAAACTCCTGGCGGAACAAAATACGAACAAATTCAAATCACGGATGAGTCGGTCCCAATCCACACACACATAGCACAAATGCTCTGGGGGAACTGCCATCCAACACCGCTGTGGCTGGTTAGGCCATGTTGTTCAGATGTTCAGTGTTTGGTGCCCGAACCAAATTTCATCTCCCGTGGTGTAAACTTGCAAAGTCAACATGAAATACTGACAGCAGCCTGTGAGAGGGCACTGGGCAAGAGAGTCTTACTTAAACTATGAAGAGTCTGCTTTGTGACAAGATAGAAAAAACAGAATCCAGAGAAACTAGCTGCAGTGAAAATTAACAAGCAAACCCCACTTATTAGCCTGAGAAACGCATGCTGAGACTGAAAGCAAATTTGTGGTGATCTGACTGGCCTCATTAGCCATGCCTGGGCCCAGAGATGACACTCTTAGTGATGACAGCACCTTCTCTCAAAGGCTGCCCAAAAGACACACTGCAGCTCCCTCCCCTATTTAAGGTCCATCATTTTCTGATGGCTGTCCTTTAAAGAGCTGGGATGTATGGCTCTCATAGGAAAAGGTGGTCCTGTGCTCATGAACCTATTGCTTTTTATTTTTGTTTCCCACCACGACTTCTAAGAATCATTTCTGAAAATCTAACACTTTCACATACCTCACTTACACCGTTTGTTTACATGACCTCTTCTGACAACACAGTTTATGTGGTTAGTATTATTTAACTTAAACAGTTATGCCTCAAGGCTCTGTTCTCTTTGGATTTCAAAGTGTTTTAGATTGTATATATTGCTCATTTAACCACCTGCCTCTGTGAGCAGTTTGTTGTGTGCAATTTTACAAAATCCCTTACGAATAAATACATTCTTGTCTCAGAAAATTGAAGGTCCTCATAAATGTACGAGAAGAAGAAAACCTACCTTGCATATTGACAGAACAAATGTTTATCACATTCAGAGCCATCTTTGTGAGCACATGTAAGCTTACTTCTCATGATCTCCACTCCTCCCCAAGAAGAGCTCTCTTAGAACAAGAAAACCCTCTAGTTTACACGAGCTTTACTAGAGCAATTCGACATAGTTGCGCAGGACTGTAGGCTAAACTGAAAACAGGGAATCTTTATTTTTCTACCTCCTCCATTTCAAGCATTCTCCACCCACTGGTGAGTGAGTCCCTAAGACCTTCAGACTACTTTCTGATTGCCTGGGAACTCTTGCTACCCCCAAACCTTAGCCTCCTTGTAGCCTATATGTTGGAACTAAGCCCCCACTTTAGGTCTAGCCCTGAATCCTGCCCTGCTCTCCATTGTTGGTCTTTTTGGAAACCAATCTTAAACTTCCTCCCACAATGTATTAGCCACCTTCCGGGCTCAATGTGTCCCACCCTTCAAAGGGGGCAAGTACCTTAACTCAAGGGAATTTACCACAAACAGAATCATTTCAAATACCATGGTGAGCCTACGCAAAAATTATTTGGGGAGGACAGGTGGCAAGAAATCTCCGTGAAGCACTGTAAGTAAGTCCACGTAAGCAATGGGCATGTTGCACAGAGGATAATCCAGATTGTTTCAGTACACAGGCGCTTCCTGTGCTCGCGGATTTATTCACATCACTTCATTTCTCTGAACCTGTGCTTCACAGTCTACAAAATGGGATAGTATCTGTATCTGCAAATTCCTGGAGAGGATTAAAAGAGAACTGTGGTGTGTACAGAGCACACGTAAGTAAACTTCCCACACCTTTGCTCATTCAAGTTAACGTCCATAATATAAGGAGTGAGCCCTAAGGCCATTTTGGGTAACACCAAATTTCGCAGTTAGAGAATAGGAAATGCAGTCCATCAACAAATATTCACCCAACGATTATTTAGGATCCTCCTATGTTATATCTGTATTTACAAAACCTTTAGTGCATACGCAGTAACATTTCACACTCATTTTGGACTCCCAGCTCCCGAAAGTGTAAATTTTCCACATCACCTTTAAACTAAACTGTGTGTACTGATTCTGTTACTAAAATGATCTCACTTTTAAATTCAATAACTTGTTCATTATGTTTCATTAGTAACTCAAGAAGCAAAATTTCACTGTCTTCTATCCTTTCACCTTACTTAATTTAACGATAGTGTATAAAAAAAAAAATGAAAGAGTTCCCAAATGTGGATCTGAAGTAATCTCTTTCACTCAAGAGGAAGTAGCTGTTTCACACGTACATAGGCTCAAAGCAAGCAGCTTTGCCAGGATATACCTTGTTGGCAAGTAACTATTCTCACTATTCTGGGAATCCCATGTCTTCTATAGCCTCAATAAAGCACCGAAGGAAACTCTAAATATTATGTCTAATCATGTGTTCTATCCCATGATTTTTTTTTTTTTTTTTGAGAAGCCATTATTTAGAAGTTGAAAGCAGGATGGGAAAATACGTTGATATTAAAAAAAAAAAAAGGATCACTTTCTTCCTTCCAAACAAATATAAGAATTCTCCTTTGGAAGCGTTTCCAATTAGAGACTCTCCTTTTTGAGCATGACATCATTGCACTGGTGCTACAGACTGAAAGGTGTTCCCTCAAAATTCGTATATTGAAGCCGTAACCCTTAATGTGACTATGTCGGGAGACAGGGTCTTTACGTGGTAACAAGGGTTAAATGAAGTCATAAAGATTGGGCCCTAATACGGTAGGGACTGTGGCCTTAAAAGAGGCGGAAGAGATCTCTCTTTCCCTGTGTCTCTTTTTCCTCTCCTCCCTTCCACTACCACGTGTGAGGACACAGCCAGAAGCCAGCTACCTGCAAGCCAGGAAGAGAGCCCCACTCAATACCAACCGTGCGGGCACCCTGATCTCAGGTGGCCAGCAGCCAGAAATGTGAGAAAATACATGTCTATTCTTTAAACCACCCAGCCCGTGGTAATTTGTTATGGCAGCCTGAGTTGACCAATATAAATGGACACTGCTGCAGAGAAAAGGAGGAAGGGTCAACACTGTGATGTGTGAAATTTCCTGAACAGAGTATTAGGAAACTAGCGGAGTAGGAGGCACTATGTTTATGCTGACAGACAGTGACAACAAGAGAATATTGTCAAAGAAGAGAGAGCTGACTATCAAAACTGATAAAAGAAAGAATTTGGAGGATAAAGAAGAGAAAATATGAATTTTATTGTGTGGCACAAAATGTTACTTGTTGATTAAGAATAAGAAAAAATAATAGAGAATGGAGTGTTAGGAAAGAAATTTTTCCTAAAAATTTGTTTGGTTGTGAATGAAGTCACTTAATTTTTCTAAACCTGGGTTTTCTCCCCTAAGCAATGAGAATACTGCCAGTCGGAGACTTCTCACAGAAGAACGAGGATCAAAATATCCTATCAAACCTACTGATTTGATCTTACGGTCCCTATTCACAGCCAAAATTGCATACTGGGTCAGCAGGGCTCTGAGTCCATTGTCTGTTTCAAATTCAGGGCTCTGCCACTTACTAGCTGACCTGGGGAAAGAGTTTTTTCTTTAAGTATCAGTCACGTCATCTGTAAAATGGGGATAGTATTATTGCTGCCTTGCAGAATAAGGCTTTCCATGTTGTTTGGCACATAGTAAGATCTCAGTAAATACTATTTTTTTTTAATTACTGATAATAATGGTGAAGATTATCATTACGTGGTCATTGTTATGAAAAGATACTCAATATTTAAAAAAATTCTGGTCTCTGGCTCCACTGCCATTTCATAGTTAAGCCTACTTTCTGAACCAGACTGATGCCTTTTTAAAGATATGTTTTTCTTGCTAACTCTTACCAGTTACACTTTAGCTCTCCATGTAAGGCGGGCATTTTAATGTTACCTTATTTTCATTTGTATACTAATCAAAGATTTGTACTCATGCCTAGAGGCACACGAATTACAAAAAGGCCTAATGTTATAAATCAAACAAATATATTCCTCCCTTTCTATTACTTGTTGCCTTTCGTACTTTTTTCCTACCTTTCACTTTTCCTTTCCTTCCCTTTTATTCTTTTCATTTTTCTAACTGAGAGTTTCCATCTTTTCCCTTCTTAATGCTGCATAAACCAAGAAAGTAAAACCAGGAAATTTAAAACATCAGTTTCCAGGTCTCTGAAGCACGAACAGATGGGCATCAAAAAATCCAGTCTTTTTTTTTTCCTTTCCCTTTTTCATTTGCCCATCCACAACCTGAATAAATCAAAATCACCAGCAAATCCAACTTCCAGCAGAACCCGCTTTTTTTTTCCCCTGCTACCGCATTAAATGCTACGGCACTAAGTATTGATCCACATCACGTACTGATTCTATTGCTGCCTAATTGTTAAGCCACAGAACCTGACTTTATTCTGAACTGATATTACTGGAAGATACAGTTTTGGTACTATTACTTTGAAATAAAGCCTTCAAGTGTACAAAGTGAGTGTACAAACACTTCCGCTTACTTCAGGTTTTCTCCAGTTTCCAGTATGGAAAGTTTGGAAAACAGAGGTCAAAATACAATAGATGGGTAAACTGCTGGGCTATTACTAGACTATGACCAAGGCTTGAAGGTTAAGAAAGGCGTTTAAATACTGAGTGAAAAAGGTTCGGAGGAAAAAACCATTCAATCACCATTCCACAAAAACTGGAGTGCCCGCTCCGTGCCGAGCAAATGGCCAAGTTGCCTTCGTGGAACACACGATGTGTAGGTGCTCTGATCAGGAAAGAATAGGTGTTAGGATGATGGGAACCCAGTCCTGGAGACAGGGGTGGTGCCTGTCTAGAGAAGGCTCTCTAGAGAAGGTGATCTTTCAGTTGAGGCTACAGTGGTGACTGGAAGGTAGCCAGTTGTGAGTCGTGGGCTGTGCCAAGAGTCATGGCATGTGCAAAGGACCTGGAGGGAAAACACAGTCCAGTGGAAAAAGCAAAATATGGCCGGAGCGTCAATTGGGTGTGAATAGGAATGAAGGTGCGGTAGGGGAGGGACAAAAATGAGGTCCAAGGTATAACCAGGTGAAGGCTTTTCTGCCTTTAAAATATAAGTGAAGCGGTGTGTGGCCATTTGAAAAGTTTACAGGCAGACGGGGGCTGAATAAACACTCTACTGCAGTATGAAGAATGGACTGGGGACACACGGCAGAGCAAACACCGATTTTAAACACCTCTTGCCTTTTGAACTGCCACTAAAATAATGGCATGGGAATTTTTAAAAACGGCAAAGACTTTCAAGAACAAAGAGGAAAACTGAAAAAGATGACAACGGGAAAGAAATGGCAACTAAATTTCAGAAGATGGAAAGCATAGGAATGAGTGGTGTTTGAGCAAAGAGGAGGAGGCAGGAGACGTCTATGCGTGCAGACGATTTTGCTTGTGCATGTGATGCTAGCCAAGAAGCAGCAGTTCATTTGTTGCAGAGAAACTCCAAAGGCTCAGGTATCGGACATGCCAGGTACCTCGGGAGGTGCAGATGTGGAGCAGAACTGAAAACAGAACTGGTAACAATTCTCTATGCAGTGAGCACAAACCCCTCTGATATGACAACCTCCCCATGCACAGTGATCTGCCTCTGGTCTCCCCCCTCTCCCCACCTCCCACCCTCTACCTCAACAGCAGAAAGGAGGCTTCCTCACTTGAGGGGTTCAGTAAGGCTAAAGGCAAGCGTGAGGGAAATTAAGTGAAACTGTGCCCATTTATTGGTCACCCCTCTCCAGCGCCCTTCCCTAACCATGTGGCTCTCAGACAGCATGAGATTCCCCATACAGGTGATTGGAGGAGACTTTCTCTGGAAACTAACTGGACTGACCTGTCAACAATGACATGTGGGGGTGCTGCAAGTGAATCCCTTGTTTGCTCATTCCAGGAAAATGGTCACTAGTCCACAGGCCCTGTCTCCGAAATTCTAAACATCTTTCAGGGTCTCACTCTCAAATCTGAAAGGACAGCCAGGGACCATCAGACATTTGAAGAAAACTATTAACATGAAATAAATATGACAAAGCAAACCACTACAGAAAAGGACCTTGAAAGACACTGAGACAGAGGGAGGAGTAAATGAAAACTTAAAAAAAAAAAAAAAATCCTATCATATCCACAATGATAAAATAAGATTTTGCATTCATGGTGAGAAAAATAGAATGCAATAAGAAAGAACATTCAGGAACAGAAAAGAGTGCTTGCAAATAAAATATCATAACTAAAAAGAAATCACTAGAAAAATTGGAAGATAAGGTTGAGAAAATTTTACAGACAGCAGAAAAACAAAAATGAAAAGAGCGGAGTAGGAGAACAGAAACAAAATCAGGTCCATTTAAGGTTCAATGTTGGTGAATAGGAGTCGAAGAAAGGAGTTGGAGAAAATCATGGGGGAGAAAACCAAAGGAAAAATATAAGAAAATCCTTAGTGTTGAAAGGAATGAGTGACCAGCATAAGAAAGGGACAAAAATCCAATCCAAGCAGAATTATGGGATTTCAGAACACCAGAGGTGAAATAGAAAATCTAACACCTTTTGGGAGAGCAAACAGGAAGTCACATGCAAGGGATCAGAAATAGGTAAGAATGGGACTTCTCAACAGGAAGTTCAAAAAGTAAAAAACAATAGAACATTACCTCAAACTTAAGAGGAAAATGATTTTCTTTTTTTTTTTAATTTTTTTTTTCAACGTTTATTTATTTTGGGGACAGAGAGAGACAGAGCATGAACGGGGGAGGGGCAGAGAGAGAGGGAGACACAGAATCGGAAGCAGGCTCCAGGCTCTGAGCCATCAGCCCAGAGCCTGACGCGGGGCTCGAACTCACGGACCGCGAGATCGTGACCTGGCTGAAGTCGGAGGCTTAACCGACTGCGCCACCCAGGCGCCCCATGAGAAAAATGATTTTCAATGAGAACTCAAAAACTCAGTCGAGTATCAATCAAATATGAGGCCGGATAAAGTCATTTTTAGACATGCAAGTTCCTAAGAAATTTTAGCTCCCATGTGCATACCTCACAGGTAGATACAGCACACTAAGATGAGAACATAAAACAAGAGAGAGACATGGGATCCAGGAAATAGTTGCCTCAAGGGCCCAGAAAGCAACTAGAAGGAACAGAGGGCAAAAAATGGGGTCCTCCAGGAAGGGGGTATCCAAGAACAAACATGGAAATGATAGGTTTTCTAATGTGACTGACCATATCAAAATGATGACTTAGTGACAGCCACAAAGCTTGGGAACGAGTTTATGATGGTGACACAGAAACTAAGCAGATAAAGTCAAAGCAATAATTAGCCCCAGGAAAAAGGTAAAGAGTTGTTCAAGAAAAAAAAAAAAAAAAAAAAAAAACCTAAAAACAAACTACCACGATGCTCAGCAGGAAACATACTTACATAGCAATAATGCTATAAACACAGAATCTTTAATCAAAAGTTGCGATACAGCCATATTGGAAGGATAGGGTGAGAGAAAGTATGTGCGTGCACACGTGTGCACCCGTGCACATGCACATGGATACTCGTAAGAGAGCTAACTAAATAATTTCTACTCATAGGAAGTCAATAGATCATATCTATTTTAAAGATTAAGAAAGAGCAAGACAAGAAAATTTAAACATTTTGTCACTGGTAGACTCTACAGGTGGGAGAGCTTAGGGGTGGGAAGGACTGGGGAAAGGGATTTTGCTTTGTTTTACAGACTTCTTTGTACTCTCTGACCTTTTAAAACTAAATATATGTATGATGTATGACTTTAATAATCTGGAAATTTCTTGCCCAAATCTCTGAATATTGCCTCTAACACTTTCTCTAATTTTTCCTTCTGGAAGTCTTATTAGACATGTGCTGGATTCTTATCCTTTTATTTTTTAATATCTAGCTTCTAGGTCACTGATTCTCTCTTCACACACGTCTAATACTTAACATATCCATGGAGTTCATTTTAATGAATATGTAAAAATTCTACTTAGTCCTTTAAAAATATGCACTAATTTTTATAGTATCTTTTATTTCTCATGTTATAGATCTATTCTTATGCTACTGTTTCAAAAACTTACTTCATCTTTTCTGTATAGTAGTTTCAGTATTTGCAATTCTTAAGGGCCTAATCCCACAGAAGTCTGTTATAGCCAGTTTCTGACTTGCTAACCTGTAAGAGATGTTGGACAGCAAACATCATAAAGAAGGTTTTGAGGAGACGTGAGGATGACACATGTAGGTATCGATTACTATGCCTGGAAAAGCTGCAGATTCACCAAAGCGAGGCAATAGAGAGAGATTTGTACCTACGTTTTGTCCTTCCTTAAAATCTTACCAATTATTGAAACTCTAAGACATTTCCTTAAACTATTAGTCAATCAGCAGGTATTTATGGAGTGCCTACTCAAACTGAAATCTCTGCTGTCATAAGAAAAACAAATAGAAGAAAAATTAGACATTTTTAACATGCGATTGAGTTTTCCTCTTTCAAGTTTTTAAAAAAAAAAATTTAAATGTTTTATTTATTCCTGAGACACACACACACACACACACACACACACACACACACACACACACAGAGCATGACTGAGGGAGGGGCAGAGAGAGAGGGAGACACAGAATCTGAAGCAGGCTCCAGACTCTGAGCTGTCAGCACAGAGCCCGATGTGGGGCTTGAACTCACAGGCTGTGAGATCATGACCTGAGCCAAAGTTGGATGCTTAACTGACTGAGCCACCCAGGCACCCCTCCTCTTTCAAGCTTTTTAAAGAGATAGTATGTTGGTTGTTTCAAGATCACAACAATCCATTATTTTGAGGTTCAACATTATTTGCAGAAAATTTTTTTTCAAGTTTATTTATTCTGAGAAAGAGAGACAGCACTTGTGCGTGAGTGGGGCAGAGAGAGAGAGAGAGAGAGAGAGAGAGAGAGAGAATCCCAAGTAGGCTCCATGCTGTCAGTATAGAGCCCGACATGGGGCTCGATCCCACGAACTGTGAGATTATGACCTGAGTTGCAATCAAGAGTCAAATAGCTTCATGGAGTGAACCACCCAGGTGCCCCTTTTGGCAGAAGGTTGTTTACTTTCCA
Organism: Puma concolor; assembly: GCF_028749965.1. NCBI lineage: Eukaryota > Metazoa > Chordata > Mammalia > Carnivora > Felidae > Puma > Puma concolor. The sequence continues at coordinate 135,913,579 of NC_141674.1, forward strand.
CCTTAAAATACCCTTTCTTTGAATAGTGGGTTCTTGAATAGGAGCAAATGTTTTTAGTGGAGAATTATATACATTCACAGTTTGTATCATTGTGGGTCGTAAGCACAGAGAGATGCAAATATCTTTTAATACTACAGTGGATACAAGTGGAAACTATATACTTTTAACCATAAATGTTAATAATGATAAATATCCTGGGAAAAGTAACTATTTGGTGGAGTTCTCATATCAAACAAACAAAAAAATTCATGTAATCTTAAAAATGTACTTATTCCATAATTTAGATGTATCGAGTCTGCATCTTGTTAGCACGGGCTATGTTAAAGTATTGCATATACCACCTGAATTAGTGTGCACCCTAATTTATACACATTTAACATTTCAATAACATATGCCAGGGTACAACCAAGTTCTAAGGGTGTCAAAAGTCAGATCATTGTAAAATTGAATGTAAGTTTAGGAGTAGAGAGAGCGACCAGCCAGATGTGCCTGCAGCAATGTGCTGAAGGCCATTTAAAACCAATCCATGTGTAGTAGATGTATTCCAGTAGAGAATTATAGACAACAAACCAAGAGATACTAAAGTCGTACTACGGTATCATCTTTGTTAAGCCAGAAAAAACATTTTGATTTTACAGAACTGGAGCTAAAACAAATCTTATTCTTTCCTCCCTGTACTAAATAAATGAGCAAAATCAACTCTACTGCCTCCCGGGTTTACAGCCCACAGTAGATGTTCCATATGTACTTGCTGAAGGAATGGCTGCCTTGATACAAGTAAGTGGAAAGGGTTATGCATACACTATTTTATGGCTTTCTGGGTCCTGATTGTTTTTGTATACTGCTGCGTGGTTTGGGTGTTTGAGTGTGCTTTATTTCAGGTGGTTTGCATATGTGAAGTAGAAGGAGGTAAGGTTGGTTGAAGGGTAATTATTTCTTGATAGAAGAATATAAAAAGTATAAACAGCTCAGCTCTTGCTTAAGCAAACTCAGCTCTTCATTCCTGATCTACAATGCAAATAGTATACAAAATAAGGTTTCATTAAAGAGTGACTGTCACATCAACAGGAAAGAGAATGAAGACGTGCTATGCAGTATTATTAGATATATTGAATTTGTTGTCACCATGATCAACAAAATATTGCTTCAAAGGACTATACACTGTGACATAGAAATGGCTTTGCAATACAGAGCACTCCTCTGACATAATTTTTTCATTTTATTGTAATAGAGCTATACCTCTAGAAGAAACGAGTATGAATTTATTAATGGCATGGGCCACTATTAAAAAAGTAATAAACGAATGAGAAAATATCTGTGATACCTAACGATACATTTTGGAAAAGCAAATGAGAAACTTTTTATCATGTGATATGTTCACAACCCCAAATAACTCTATGTCATACGTGTAAAATGGGACTTTTCCTACTATCCTGGAATTTCAGCTGAGGTCCTAACCCTGAGGATTGATACCTACAAAGGCTAAAAGGAGGTGTGAGACACCCCTCTGCAGGACTTACTAAAAGTAGAAACATTGGCCCCGTGACTGTTACTCATCACCCTCTCAGCCTAAATACGAGGAGGAAATTCACAGGAGTAGATGGGCTCCATGGGAACCTCTTATTACAGAGATTTGGGATGTTTGCCAGAAGGGGAGGCTGGCATCTCTTTCCCCAAACTGGATGACTGCCAAGCTGCTTGAAACTCAAAAACCTGCCCTCTCCTCCTGCTCCTAGAACAGAGCTCAGAAGTGTTCTTGGGAGAACCTACTGCACGCCCCCCTAAAATCTAGGGCATAGGGCTATCCTGACGATACCCTTGACTTCAAGATTCGGAAGGTAGGAGGCTAAGTGAGATTGTCCACATGGCAGGGTAAGGAGAAAGGAAGCAATGGAAGCAGCTCCCCTTTCTGCCATTTGAAAGGGAGAGCACGCCTGATTTCCTCCCATGCCCTCCCTGTGGCCCTGGTGGAGGGGAGTCGTACAAGATCCATATTGAAAGGACTATGCTCAAGAAGGTTGACTTCGGGGCAAGGAGGATACCCTTGGGGCAGGATCTGAGAGAAGGATCTGATTAGAGGTCATGCAGAGAGGGTTTCGTTCATGCTAAGGAGTACCTACCTCTGTGTGCGAGGTCTTCCCAGGAGCGTCTCAAAAGAACATACCTCTGCACCACACAAAAGGGTTGGAATTTGCCTCCTCTGACAGAAGGCATTGGATGCACATGAGAGACCCTCCAAGAGTTCCAGCTATGTAACAAGCCCTCCTCTCTTTTCCTCCAGTCCTTCCTCTTAGTCCAGAGCCTGCTGTAGGACCTTGAAGGGGAGGACAGGAGGCAAGAATGGAAGTGCATGCACCTGGTTTATTGAACAGGTTGCCCTCGATGGATAAAATAAGGGAACAGTTTCATTTGCCCCTTTGCCACTGCCTTCAGACACATCTCAGATCTCCTTTCTCTTCCTGTTGGTGTCGACTTCTGCACCTTGGCTTTCTGGTTTGTGATTATTTTCTTCTGGTACTGCTAGCATTCCCCCCCCCCCCCGCCCCCCGCCATGTTATAATCTAGGAATAGGAAAGGTCTTTTTTAGACGTGACACTAAAGGTAGAAACCACAAAAATAAAGAATAGGTTTGTCTGTGTAAAAATAAAGTGTTTTAACGTATCAAAAGCTTCATAAATACAACTGAAGGGGAATGTGCAAAAGTGAAAAAAACTATCGGAAACCTATACAACAGAAGAGTTAATCAGCTAACTCTTAGCGATCAATGGGGCTAGCAGGCAATCCCAGGTTCAATAAAGTCTGCCACTAGCTGTGTGATTCAGCTAATTCATTTCACCTCTCTGAGCTCCAGTGTCCTCAGCTACGAAAGGAGGTTAATACCATTACCTACATCAGTGGGTTGGGGGGAGAATTATATAAACTAATTTGTGTACAGCATTTAGCACCGTGTTCAGCAGAGTATGCACTCAAATAAACATCAGTTTTGTATCCTCATCACCATCATTAAATCTCCAAGTGGCTAGTTATGGGTAGTAAAAATCAATTTATAAGCATTCTTCTTCTTTATTTTTGTCTGTATTGCCACAGTTTTCGACAATGAGCGTGTGTTATTTTGGTATGGAAAATATGCGAACCATTTCAATTAAGAAAGAAAATAAGAATAAAGGCGTGTGTGAGACTCTGCCAACTTTACAGAGTAGAGAAAGGCAGCGGCGGGTTTCTCACTTGGGCCAGTCGGTCATCCTATATAGTTTGTTATACAGGATGTCCCTCAGTTACTGAACAGGGAAAGTGGTTCTCTTCCAAGAAGGCAAGAACCATCTGGTCATTCATTGATAGAAATAAATATCTGAACACGAATCATGTTTCCACCGATCAGTATACATACACGCAAGACATGCGAAAGGCATAATAAAAGCTTTAGAAAACATTCACAGGAATAGAAACAAACATTTTGTATCACAGCTTTGTGCCATGTTGTCACATCGGGTTTTACTTGTTTATCACATCATTTCATTTACTCTAATGAAAAATTACTCCTAGGACTCAGTTTCCTTTACTGGCATTGCCACTCATTCTGGGCACAATTTTATAAAAATAAGGCACATGGAAAGATGCTGATGTCATTGTCAGAGGAAGCAAAACCATATGAGAGCCCTGGCTCTGGTGCTCGTTGAGGCTAGATGGAAGTGAGGGGGAAGAGGCTCTGGGATGTATGTGTCACTGTATTGGAGATGGGCGTCCTCCACAAACAAGCCCACTTCACAAGAAAAGAACATAGACTGTAGAAGGGGGGGTCCAATTTTTAAACTATGTTACCAAATACACATTTGCTTCTACACTTTAAAGCAGGGCGGAATCGCATTTGGATAGAGTTATAGCATTGCTTTAAACACACACACACACACACACACACACACACACACACACCCCGACACACACACACACACACACACACACACACACCATGGAGGTAATCCAGTTAGTCCTGCAACGCAGATGTGCACAAGAATGCTCCAAGTGATTAAGATAGGGCTTTAAAGTTAGTTAATTAGAAACATCTCTCTTTATAGGATCAACAGTGATACTAGCTTTGAGTTCTCACTGGCCAAATTTGAATTTAAATTTTAAGATGCATGGAACACCCTTTGGACTTGCTCTTGTGTTGAACTTAGAGGAAGGGCCTTCAGTCTTCAAACTTCTCTGGTTCAAATCTAACTTTTTAAAAAATAGAATTCTGCTCATCTGATATTATTAAACTGAGCTTCTCATAAATAGCATTTATCCTTTCTTGGAAGAAAAGAGAACAAAAGTCGTACAAGTGTACTATTTTAGAACCTATCCTGATAAGGAGAAATCACTGTCATTATAACCAAAACCACACTGCTCTTCCCTGATTTCTGGCATGATCCTTCTTAAAAAGGCCAGAGGACCACTGAGAGGGTAAAAATACAATAATTGACGGGGAACTGTTCAGCATTAGTGCTTGGCACAAGTAGTTGCTTAATAAAGTTTCAGTTTTACAGAAATGAAGGTGATTGCTAGAAAAGTGAACCTAGAGGGGCACCTGGGTGTCTCGGTCGTTTGAATGGCCAACTTCAGCTGAGTTAACGATCTTACAGTGTGTGTCTTCCGGCCTTGCATCAGGCTCTGTGCTGACAGCTCAGATTCAGATTCTGAACGCAGTACAGTTGGGAGCCTGATTCAGATTCTGTGTCTCCCTCTCTCTCTGCCCCACCCCTGCTCGTGTTCTGTCTCTCTCTGCCTCTCAAAAATAAATAAAAATGTCAAAAAAAAATAAATAAAAAAAGAGAAGTGAACCGAGTTATAATAAACATGTAATTAAAAAAAAATTTAATGCTTATTTATTTTTGAGAGAGAGACAGAGCACGAGTAGGGGAGGAGCAGAGAGAGAGGGAGCAGGCTCCAGGCTCTGAGCTGTCAGTACAGAGCAGGACACGGCTCGAACCCACGTACTATGAGATCATGACCTGAGCTGAAGTAGGATGCTTAACCGACTGGCTACCCAGGCACACCAACATGTACTTATTTTAAGTTCAACTTTTATTTTCACAAGACTTAATAAATATCAAACTCCCAGTCTACATGTTATGTGTGTGTGTGTGTGTGGGGGGGGGGGACCGTTTTGCCACTGGATATTTTAAAGTCACATTAACATGAAGCTCTCAAAGGTCAAATGAGGCTGCTTCCCATTGGCCTCACACTCCTTGATCCAAAGCCACATCCACAGAGAACACAAGGTCACTCCCAGTCTCCTGGGATCATGTTTACAAGACCATTCATCCACAGATTAGCAGAACAACCCAACTTCTGCGGTTTACTAAAGAATAGATCAATTTAGGTCATCCTCAACAGATATATGTTACTCTTCTATTGGAAAACAGTATGGGTGTACTCCTTGTAAGAGATACACTTGATCATTTCCGCCTGAGGATTAAAGGAGCTGCTGGCATTAATGGCAAAGGCGCTTATGTGCAAAACTGTGGACTTCCCATCTTGTTTTATTTGTACTTTGTTCACAACTCCAGAGAAGTTGATAACAATGCCAATTAAATATTGCCCTCACTGAAGTGTCACATATGTCCTAGAAACAGAGCTGGGAGGGAAGGTAGGGTGTGTGAGTAAACATTCTTCATTAGAAGGGTAAACGTTGTAAGGCACCTTTAGAAGCCAACTGCCTTGGACTCAAATTTCAGGGTTATCACCTAACAGGTAAGTAGCCCTGGGCCAACAAAATAACCTAGTTGAGCCACTGGTTTTTTCACTTATTAAACGGGAACTTCTTAGAGTTATTTTAAGGATTAGCTGAAATGGTATGATTGATGTATAAGAGAGACTATACATCAATAAATGCATTTCACACCAAGGCCATTTGCTTTAGAAAGAAAACACAGCTGCTTAGACTAGATAAACTGGTTGCTGATGTTTTGAGTACTATCATTAGGGAGGGTCTCCTAACAATGTTCCAGAAGTAGTTGATAAATTCAGATATTATATTTACTTCTATTTCTGCTCTAAATAGCTACTATTGAATCACCACCTTGCACTGGTGGCTATCAGTGGTATGACTGGTTTAAACCTTCCCAGACACTGGAGCAGTGAGGATGGAAAACTATGATGAGAACGGCAACCTGCCATCCTTTGTCACATCTTCTTTCTACTATTTCTGATTAGTGCCCTTGCACAAGGCACTCAGAGAGAACCATGAAGATATAGGGAAAAAAAGAGTTTGAGAAATATGTTTCTTTTTTTTTTTTTAACGTTTTTATTTATTTTTGAGACAGAGAGAGACAGAGCATGAAGTGGGGAGGGGCAGAGAGAGAAGGAGACACAGAATCGGAAGCAGGCTCCAGGCCCTGAGCCATCAGCCCAGAGCCCGACGCGGGGCTCGAACTCACGGACCGTGAGATCGTGACCTGAGCTGAAGTCGGACGCTTAACCGACTGTGCCACCCAGGCGCCCCGAGAAATATGTTTCAAGCAAGGTCTTCGGTGCAGAGATTTGAGAGCAGGCCAATACAAAACATGGTAGCAAAGCTCAGAGAGAGTGGGGTAAGGAACAGGAAAGAATCCCATGCCTGGACAGTAATATTAAAATCTTCATTCAAGAATGTTTTCCCCTTGGGGCGCCTCGGTGGCTCAGTCGGTTAAGCATCTGACTTCAGCTCAGGTCATGATCTCGCGGTCTGTGGGTTTGAGCCCCGCATCGAGATCTGTGCAGACATAGCCTGGAGCCAGCTTCGGATTCTGTGTCTCCCTCTCTCTCTGCCCCTCCCCTGCTCATGCTCTGTCTCTTTCCATCTCTCAAAAATGAACATTAAAAAAATTAAAAAAAAAAGAATGTTTTCCCCTCTTCAACTTCCTCTTAGTCAAAACACTATCTAGTTGTACCCTGCACTCAAGTACTGAATAGTTTCAAACAGACATGCATGTATTAAGTGCCTATTGTGGTACTGCTCACATTTAACTGAAGGGTATTCTTGCCACACCTCACAGAAAGTAAAAGAAAATGGTGGGAAACATTGTCTCTTTTGACACAATTTGTTGTGACTCTTTTCATTTTTCTTTAACTGATCAGGCCACACAGGTAAACCACGAAAGCAACTCAGTGTTATCATGGGATAACATTATGATTTTACTGAAAAATGCTCTCTGTAAAAATAGTAATGCATTCATTCATTTTTCAAAACCAGTTAGAATTATGGGAATGAATTGGTTGAACAAGCTGCCTAAAGTACACTTTGTACTGCGTTCACAGAAATAGATAGCATCTTTCACAACAATAAAATCTACCCATAATGCCTTTTTTTAAAGAACTTTTCTACAACTACCAAAACTTGATGGAACAGTTCCTTACAAGTTTAAATCACAGGAGAGAGTCTGAATAATATTCAAGGCATAAATCAGTGCCACACATCTCCAAATCACCAATTATTAACCTGGAGATCCTAAATGGGCTGCAGGGAGTCCTTGAACCCCTTGTAATTATATGGGAAACTCTGTGTGTGTGTGTGTGTGTGTGTGTGTGTGTGTGTGTGTGTGTGTGTGTGTATGTATGGTTCTTACTTGCATTTTTCTAAAGACTAGAGCCCATTCAGTTCACCTGACTTCTAAAGGGATTATAACACCCTCATGAGGTTGAGAATTTCTTCATTCCTAAATATATTTTATATGACTGCTCTTTGTTAGGCCCTAGACTAAGCACATAGAAGATGTGGTGCTTGAACGCTACATTTCAGAGTCTAGCAATTGTTGTGAATATGGGAGGTGGGGTGGAATCAGTCTTCTTACTATCTTGCTAATTATCTTTCTCTCTTAATTCAACACCACCCCATCTCATGTTCTACCTCAGATCTCACACTCCCCTTAGGACAAATTCTCCTTCATATAATCCATACTGAATTCCACCACCACACTTTCACTAATGTTGTTAGATCAAGCTGAGGTGTCCTCTCTACTCTTATCTTGAAAGGTTCTGTTCAAGAATTACCTTCCTCAAGATGCTCTCTCTGAGACTCAAGAATGTTGATGCTTTCATGTAACTTCATTTTTCATTCTTTTTACAAAAATTTTAATGTTTATTTATTTTTGAGAGAGAGAGAGAGGGAGAGGGAGAGAGAGAGAGAGAGAGAGAGACAGCATGAGCAGAGGAGGGGCAGGGAGAGAGAGGGAGACACAGAATCTGAAGCAGGCTCCAAGCTCTGAGCTGTCAGCACAGAATCCAATGCGGGGCTCGAACTCACAGACCCTGAGATCCTGACCTGAGCCAAAGTTGGATGCCCAACCGACTGAGCTACTCAGGCGCCTCGCTTCATTTTTCCTTCTGAACTAAAAGTAAACTCTAGAAAGTAGGAGTCACATCTTACGGATAATATTTTTGTTTGTGTTCCTGCCTCAGTTGAGTCTACTCTAAATGCTAGTTTGTTTCCTGCTAGACAAGATGAATAGACTTAAGGGTATCTCTCTGACCTAGATTATAACAGAAGCATAAAAAGATCTTCTCGGAAGAGAAACTGGAAGAAAAAGATGTTAGGGAAGTAGAGGAAAACAAATGACAAGAGAAGAGTCAGCAAAAGAATAAGTGCCAAGAGAGACAGGAAGAAAAGTGTGCAACTGGAAGTACACCAAAGGTGCTGGGCTCTCCATGGAGGGTGATTGCGGATACACCACAAAGCTCTAGGAGTATTCTCAGACCTTAGGAGGTAGGCACGATGCTGTTACTAATTGCAGGCAGAAGAGAATCCTCATGGAACTTGTTCATGCCTGGGAACAAAGCTGTAGCCAAGCTAAGAGGCACGGTGTCTTCCTACAGCATGAATCTTAGTAGGAGATGAAGCCTGCCAAGATTCATAAAATGTACCCACTTCTGTTCATTCCAGTGGGAATGAATGCTACTGTCAGACAAAGTTCATAATGCTGTGGGGCTTAACCAGGGTGCACATCGGAAGTTTTAAAATACTGGGGGAGTTTTAAAATACTAATGATGTCTAGGATCCGTCTCTGGCAATTCTGATTCAATTGATTTGGGATAACCCCTGGGCACTGGTATTTGTTTATATCAGGTGATTCTAATATGCCACCACAGTGGAGAACTGCTCTAATTGCTATCTAGGAAGATAATTCAAGGACTTGGGGAGAAGGGTATAGTCGGGAAGGAGGGGGGTGGGTGTGGATGGGTGGTATTTATCTCTTTTTTAAAGGGAAGGTTATAACCGTAGAAGCAACAACAGGGTATAAGGAGCAAACAGCTGGCTACACGCACAGTGCTAAGAGTTGGTTTTATAAACAACACAGGGAAGAATACATTAGAAAAAAGTGTTCTTCAATGAAGCTAGGAAAGAATATCCCTATTTGCCAGTATCATCAAAAAGCCTCAAAGCTAAATTTTAGAAGGGGGAGAGGGAGAAAAATCCCTCAGACACAATTGTAAAACCTGAAACTATGGGGGACATAACACAGGAGCAATTGGTAAAAATGCCTGGAAAATTTCAGGGAAAATAAATAGAAAATAAAGGGAAACCAACCCCTTAGAGCCTAAGGGGTCCTTAAACAATGCACAGAGTTGAACGTTAAGAGGTTGATTTAACTTGGAATTTTTGCTTCTAAGATACTGCAAGGCAACAGGGGAGGGGAAGCGGGTAATGAGTAAGAATGTAAGCATTGACTCCCTGCTACCTGAGGAAGGCCATGCAGGTGGTGAGTGCTGCTTTCACTTTCCTGTCCCCGTGCTCACTCCGCTTCTCGTGGGATGCTAGGCCCCCCGCCCCAGCCATAACGATGCTCAGGGTCTAGGCTGAAGCCTGAGCCAAGGTAGACGTGTTCCATGAAAACCTGTGTGTCAAGACAAAGAACCTGCTGGGAGCCGCCTCCCCAAGAAGACTTCTGAGTTGGATGCATTTTTAAAGGATCCAACTCTCAAGGAAGCCAACCTGAGCAATCTGAAGGCCTGGTTGGACATCCAAGTACCTGATACAACCAAGGAGAAAGAGAAGGAGGAGTGGAAGAAACAGCAGCAGAAGGAGGACAAAGACAAAAAGAAGAAAGGGGAAGATGAAGACAAAGGTCCTCCTTGTGGCCCAGTGAACTGCAATGAGAAGATCGTGGTCCTCTGTCAGTGTCTCAAGTCTGAGATCAAGGATGCCATTGAGCCGGTCAACCTGGTCACCACCTGCAGATACCTCAGCTCTAGGATGGGAACAGTTCTGGAGTGGCTGTCCAGGAGAAAGTGTTTGAACTGATGACCACCCTTCACATAAGCTGGAAGGCTTCCGCACTCAAATCTCCAAGTGTTTCTCTGAGTGGCGCGATGTTGTGACCAAAGCAGCCAAGCAGCCCCATGTCGGTGACTATAGGCAGCTGGTGTGCAAGCTGGATGAGGGAGAGTACCAGGACATCTGGCTGATGGTCACGGAGATCCGTGATGCTTATTCTGTGTTATATGATATCATCCTGAAGAATTCTGAAAAGGTCAAGAAGCCCAGGTAAGAAACAAAAGGAATGATCTATTGAGACCTTCCTCTCATTTACATAGGACTCCAGACTTTCCCCTCCCTATCTTCAGCCTTTTGAGGTTACTCCCTCCCCTTGCCTCCCAGGCATAATAAATGGTCATACCACTGCTCTTAAAAAAATGAAATAAAGTAAATAAAGGGATACAAGTATTGAAGTATTAGGACTCTGGGTTCAAACCCTGGGCTTATCATTTATTACAGTGTAGCCCTGGGGCAAGTTACTTAACTTCCTCAAGCCTGAGTCTCCTCATAGGTAAAATGAGAGAACTGTATCTACATTCTAAGAATTACTGTCAATAGGGGCACCTGGGTGGCTCAGTCAGTTAAGTGTCTGACTTCAGCTCAGGTCATGATCTCACGGTTGGTGGGTTTGAGCCCCGTGTCAGGCTCTGTGCTGACAGCTCGGAGCCTGGAGCCTGCTTCAGATTCTGTCTCCCTCTTTCTCTGCCCCTCCCCCATTCTCTCTCTCTCTCTCTCTCTCTCTCTCTCAAAAATAAATAAAACATTAAAAAAAGATGTTAAAGAATTACTGTTAGCTTGTATCAAATGAAGTTATAGATGTTAATAACCTATACCGAATGTGGCACATAGTAATTATCTAATACTAGCTTTTTAATATTAGTGCTATTATTTAGAACAACACCTGGCCAAAAGGAAAACTTCATCCAAAAGAAAAAAGATTAGCTCAAAGTAGAGAGCTATGTATATTACAAAGTTCATAATATCTGTCTTGTAGATTATAAAACCAAGGGTGAAAACACTTTAAAGAAAAGAGAAAAAACGGTGGTGATATATACACATATTTCTTTTGGGAAGTGCATTGCAGGCTGCCAGGCCAGGTAGAGGACATGGTTTGGTAAGAGAGTACAAAGCAGGAACAGAAGTAACATAAAGTAGTGGTGGGGGGGGGGGACTTCAACCATGAGGACACCATCTGGAAGGCGTGCTTGCTTGGCAAAAACACAATATTGGGTAAATTCTTGACTTACTCTGCTAAGAGTTTAAGCTCTAAAAAGGCAGATGAAACAAGTAGGGAAACTACTTTTCTGGACTTAACTCAGACAATTTGAGATGGAGAGGTGAGTAGGGGATGTGGAAATGATCAGGAACTTGAAAGAAAGTGACTACTTCGTATCACAAAGCTCTTAGCAACAGAGGAAAACTACAGGGAGTAAACAGAATTTGGTATGTGCTTAGGTCAGAGATACATTTCAAAACCCTGAGAACAGATAGGTTTTATGCCACGGAAAAGATGGTGTGGGAAGTGTGGTATGCGTGCAACCGCGTGGACACAGAGCAGAACTGAGGACAGCACCTGTTCCGGTACCAGGGTTCTTCACGGTCAAGGACTCCACTTGTTTTCTGCTGCTTGGTCTGTGTTCAAGAGGGTAGCATTAGGGTGGATGGGTAGAGTGAGGAAATCTCACTTTGGGTCTTTCTAAGGTAAGACATATGAACAATCAGACTGTCCCCTTGGATACACAGAGCACTAAGATACCCGCCAATGAAAGATTCTAGGATTATTGTTTAAATCTCTCCCTGAGTTAGGATAAAAGGCCTCGACATAGCAATGCAACTCCAGCTTCTAGGATTTAGACTATGTTGCCCCACCAAGGGCGGGTGCACACACACCACCGCTCAGCCCTTGCCCGCTGTGTACCTAGCGTATGGCCTCTAAGCTCCAGGGAGGATTCTGCCCCGCTCACTTCTGTGGTGAGGCCCCTGGCAATGAAACAGTTAATCACTTGTCCTCAGTTGCAGTTCAGAGTGGTTTAGTGGGCTGTGTCTTAGGTCATACTTTTTTTGTTCAGGTTGCAAGACAATGAGAGGTGGTGGATGCTGGATGCTGGATGCCACTCGGCCTTCAATCCCACCTGCAGTCCATTTCCCCGGAAAATTCTACTTGGAAACGGAAAAATGTCCCATTAGTTTAATTGAAGTTGCCGATGGTCCTCACTCCACCCTACCAAAAGAACACGGCTTCATTTGGAAGGGGAGTTCAATTAAAGTCCACATTGTTCTCCGGTTTCCTCTCTTTCCTTTAAATTACCTGCTGCTGGAGCCACTGTTTTGTTCTGTCTCATTTTTGTTTGAAGGGGAGGGGGTTGGAAATGACCACTTCAACAACAGCCTGAAACAAATTCCCTTTTCTTGAGGTTGGTCTCTCAAGTACTTTCCCAACGTTCACTGACAAGGAAATTTATTCATTCTGATGTATAGCTTAGCCATAGCCTCTAGTCATCCGTAATAATAGATAACACTGCAGCCCTCAACAGAAATGGTTTTTAAGCTCCAATATAACAAAAATATTCTATACTTAAGAGCACACATGAAATAGCTTTCATTTCCTTATTCAAAGATTATATACCTTAAAAAAGCATTACATTTTAATCGCTGTTACAATTTAAACTTATATAAAGGCTATAGTTATTTTATAATAAGAAACAATCACCAGTGAATATCTATATGTCAAATGCGAAGAACATAATGGTTATCAATTCACAGGGGAATTTAATCTAAGTTAACACTTGACAGATGTTTAGAACCTTTGAGGCACATATCTGTCAAGTTTCAAAGAGGCCAATAATAATGGTGTAAGAAAAGTTTAAATATTTTCTTCATCACAACAGTTTTCAGAAAAGTATCAGTTTATAATCTCGTTCTAAATGCTCAAGAAAAAATTAGATCAATTTAGTTAAGGGTATTTACACTCTGAAAATTTAGGTCCTTTTCCATCTATGCCTGAAAGTTTCATGTAGTTTTGCTAAGTGACACTGCAAAGAAATGGGCATTTGAAAGCAAAGGAGACTCCTTAAATCACCTGGTCCTTCCTTATTTTGCTGTATCTTTGGATTAAATTAATACCAGGATACCAGGGCATGTAATTTGCCGGTTAGTGGAAATCCCTCTCATCAGGATATTAAGAATTGCTGTCTCCTTTAGCTGGACTCCTTTTGTATTGTATACAACACAGAGGGAAATACTATCATAACACTTCAATAGTTAAGTGACTTTATGAGAAAAATAGTTCCAAATGTTTCCTAAAACCCTCCAAACCGCACCAAAGAACATTATCGTAATATTATGTTTCCCCATTGCCTTCATTATTTAAACTTGCTTCTCTTGAAATGATACTTGGATGAGAAACTTAGATTTATGTAATATATAAATTGTTGCAAAAGGAAAAGCTTGGGCTGCATAATTATTATATATGTAGACATACCAGATAATTTAATGTTTTCAATAGCTTTTCTTTATTAATTGACAAAAGAGTATACTTAACGCTTTGGGGGGAACTTATTTTTGTGTCTCTAACCTAAGCTATGCAAATAGGCATGTATAATTCTATTAGATTTAGCACAGAACACAAACAACAACACCATAAATAGTTACATATTACATCTAAAAGATATCTGGTTATTGATACAGTACATATAACCCACATATACTGTATATCATTCATCAAAGTAGCATAACAATACATTTTAGTGAGTTGAGCATCAAAAAGAACCTTAATGGTAAGTTAACATCAGATGCAGGCCTATCATGCTCCCTCTGCAACTGTAAACTGCCCATTTGAAGTGCTTTTGCAACAGGCTTTTGGAGGCGGCAGGGGCCAGGGCGGGGGCAATTACAAGTAGTATGTCCAATAAATAGCCTTGAAGTACAAATGGCCCAAATGTCCATCAGTCAATAAATGAACAAACCAGTGGGAGTATATACATACTATGGAATATTACTCAGCCATAAAAAGGAATGAAGTACTGATACATGATGGAAGATGGATGAACTTTGAAAATATTCTGCTAAAGGAAAGTAGCCAGACACAAAATCACATGTTGTATGATTCCATCTATGTGAATAGATAAATCCATAAGGACAGAATACAGATTGGTGGCTGCCAGGGCTGGGGAGAGAGAAATAGGAGAGAAAGTGCTTAATGGGTGAGGGGTTTTACTTTGGTGATGAAAATGTTTTAGAACTAGATAGAAGTGGTGGTTCTATTCTATTCTAATGTTCTACTGCACATTTGTGAATGACCTAAGTGCTAACGAACTGTTCATTTTAAAGTGGTTATATTTTAAGTTATATGAATATCATCTCAACACATTTTTGCAAAAAATTAAATGGAAAATATTTACCATCTATCCATGAGAAGCTGTGCGTCCTTCAGTGCTGACTGTAACATAAACAGCAACAACACACTCTGTGTGTGGGTGTCCCCTCACCCTTCACTTGAGGCCAGCTCATCTCCAGGCCTTGGTGGGGGGGCGGGGTGGGGGGGTGAGGAGGCAGGGGGTGGGGGGAGTGGGGGGGTTGGGAGGGGGTGGGGTGGGGGGTTGGGCGGGGGTGGGGTGGGGGGGTTGGGTGGCGGGTATGCACCCAAAGCTGAGGGATCTGGTGGTGACAGCACCGAGTCAACCAGCCAGAAGGAGATACTCAGGGCTGTGGGCACAGGGGCAGAAAACAAACAAACAAACAAATGCCCTAGGGCCACTCTGTTCTGTTTTAAACTTCAAAGAACAATCTATCTGAAATTTTACATACAATATTCCACAGACACGTGTTTCAGATAACCATCTCAAAATGTAATATAACACTCATCAGTGACTACGATAAATGATTTTCTACTCTATTATCGAACTTTTTTAGACATATGTAATGCATTCAGGCAGAAAGAGAAAAGGATTCCGGAATTTTGGCAATCTGATAAATTGGATATAGAAATCTCCTTAGAACAACTCAATGGTTCAATTCTCATTAAAAATCTTTCTGTAACACAACACTTCAATTGCTAGATGATTTTAGAAAAAAAAATATGCCACTGTTTCCATTTCAGAGAGTACGGACTTGAAATCAGAAGTACTTAGCTTAAATCTCAACTCTACCACTTACTGCGTGACTTCGGTAAAAAAAGTCAGTCTCTTTGAGCCTCAGTTTCTTTATCACGAGAATGTTGATAATGCCTCCACTTGTGTGAATTAAATGATAATGGCTATGCCTGACACATGGCAAGTGCTCAAGAAATGTTTTTCCTTAACCTCATCGGCTTCCTTCCCCAGTGAAAGGTATCTATTCATAATCATTCATTGTTGTGAACATCATATTAACTCTATAAACAAGGATGCTTATCCTGTGAGAAGAGTTTTTCCACTATACTTTGAGACATTTCACAGCATTTGATATATACATAAAAATTGGGGAGTGGAGAAGGAGATAATTAGATAGCAAACAGTTTGAAAAATGTCCTTAAAAGATTTTGCGCATGGGTAAATTAAGAGTCTAAGAGTTACGCCCCATAGTTAGGATGACATAGCCATGACTTAGTTACAGTGACATAGAGACATAGCAACATAGCCCATCCCAGGCAGGCAGAGACCATGTTATTCTGTAAGTAGGTATTAGTTCTACAAATGTTTTGCTTCTCCAATAGTTTAAAAACAAGAACATAACTGTCTCTGTACCTGTAGAACATTTAAGAACATGAGGGAAAGTGTAGCTTCCTTTTAAGCAATTTAGCCATTATTGGGTACTTTTACAAAAATAAGAAGCAACTACAGAGTATCCAATATCGTGTGCAATGGAACATTCAAAAATAATTCGGAGAATACTGTTCATGCTCTCCGAGGAACTTACGATGTGGGGGAGGGCAATAACAACAACAGCAATGAGACTTGAAAAATACAGAGTTTCATAAAGATTTAAAAAAATAGTTCCTATTTTTTCCTGTGGCCTAACCATACAGTTTTAAACTGATACTCTATATAGGATAATACACACAAGTATATACATATGTATATATGTGTGTGGATTTTACATTAATTTTTAAAAGAGTATGAAGGAGCCTAAGATGGAGAGGAAGAGATTGTTTATTTGATGGTAAACACACATGTATAAAAATCTTTGTTTTACTTACTCTGTGTGAAAAATACCCTACTCCCCGGCATTTATGTAACTTCTGACATTGGCGACTACAAAAACTAAAATTTTTATACAGCCATAGAATTGAAATTGGAGAGGAGCCAGAGAAATTACTTAATTTTAACCCCTCATTTTTGAGGTAGAGAGCCAAAAGTCTAAAAAGCACCTTTTCCCAAAGTGTGTTGTGGAATATACTAGCTCCTCAGGATTTTAGTAAATGCTCTATGAATTTTTAAAAAAATGTGGTTAAATATTAAGTTTTGAAATATTAGATTAAATATTAGATTGAATCAAGTTAGACAGTTTTACTTACTTCAGGGATTCTCTGACTTAAATATGAATGTGCTTGGTGAATATTTACAGGGAGATAAACTGTGCAGCAGTGTCCCTGCACCTCCTTTCTTTCTTTCTTTTTTTTTAAGGCTCATTTCATGGATCTACATGAATAGAACACATTTTAGGGAACACTACTCTAGAAAACTTAAATCAAAGATAAAGCTAAGGGACTTTTGACTCTGTCAAGGGATTAGAACCATGTCTTCAGGCTTCTGGGCTAAGGGGCTTTCTACTATTATCACTCTGATACCCCCTGAAAGAGGAAAAACAAGGCTGAGGTTTCCTCTAAAATCAACAAATTTGGCAAGCTTTATTCTGCGGTAAGTTCTTTGTTTTGTTCAATAATGGAAAATAAAAAATGTCTTTTCTGAGAAATATTCGCAAATCAAATATGCCCTTTGCTTATAGTTGTGGGGAGTGATGCCACCAAGTCCTTGATATCATCTCATGTAGCCACAATCTTGTCCTGTCTTGTGTCTGGGTCACTCCTGTTTTTAAGTGGAGGTTTACAGGGACTGGAAAGGCAAAGGAGCAACAGTGAGTGCCGTAATATCCATTTCCAGTACACTGACCAGCACTGGCCTTGACTTTCTTAAACTTTTTTCAATTGACACGGTTTCTTTTTAAAGTTGACCCAGTAGGCTGAAGTCTTAGAAACTTGTACTTTGGAAACCATTTGATGAAATGTCATTGAAGCTACTTGTATACTTCTGGAAAACTATGGCTGACTTGCTGAAAACCCGGTCTGCTTTAAGAAATATATGCCATTCAGAGTGATAAAAATAGGGGCTACGTATTCTCGATTTCTAATAGAAGAGACTTATGCGAGAAATATGTTCCCTTTGCTTCCATGCTTCTTTTTTTCTTTAAATATTCCACAAAAGAAGGGAATCAAAGTTGACTTTTAGAATACTTTTAAATTATTCTTAAAGTTCAAAGCAGAAAGTGCCCTGTATTCAGTTTCAACTTTAGATGCCTGTGTGTGCAAATATGCATGTGTATGTGAATGGCAGCGATGATAACACTTAGAATACAATAAATCCTCATGGCTCTTGTTTTAAAGAAACTGTGCCCACATGACTGTTCTACTTCATTATCACTTGTGTCTGCATGAGTTAACTTGCACTTGACATCATTCATTTATTTCACCAGACTTAATGCCACTTTGTAAAAGAAGAAAAAAATGTTAAAAAAAATTTTTTTTTCTATTTGTCCTACTTGGAAGTCTAGGACTCCAACTTGTTTTTTAAGGATATTCTCTTCTAATTTACTGTACACACTAAGAGTATCTATGCCAGTGAGCTATGTATGTCACTAAGACCCTAAAAGTTCATGGCCGTAAAGATAAGAGGATCTTGCAGTAAGGTGTCAGAAAATCCAATAACTGGAATGAAAGAAAAGAAACAGAAAGAAAGATGGCATGTAGCAAAATAAGGGTTTATGAGGAAAGAAGCTTAGTAGGTGAAAGTCTAGAATCCCAAGGGTGGGGGACCGACAAGGAAGACTTCAAAGAAAGGACTCAGTTATCAGATGATGGGAAGAACTCAAACCCAAATACCGACACACCTGTCAGTGGCTCAAAGCTCCCTACCCATCACAGAAAATGCAGGGCATGACTCTTAGACAGTGAGGCAGATTTATTATTACTTTTCATTTCGCTGAAAGAAATACACTGACATAACTGATCTCTTCCAAAATGCACTCCAATTAGGTTGATATCATTGGAAATAAGGGAGTACATTTTTGGTCTTCAGAGGTGGTCATATACTTGTTTCTTCCATTCAATCATTCATTCATTTGTGTTCATCTTCAAGGAAGACTGTGCCAGATACTGTCATTGCCCTTGGGAATTTCACAAACCATTATAATGAATATGCTCAAAATTACTAAACTGGGGGGTTGAGGCATTTTTAACTTCTAACCAGAAGTCAGAGTTAAAAAGAGACTGACTGTGATGACTAAGTTGAGAAATATCTTAGGCCACAATAAGTACTAAAGTTTACTTGGGTGGTTCCTAAACTATTAGTGGAGGCCATTTCCCAAAATATTTTAAGAAATAACATCAGCACTGAAGTAACTGTAGTTTTGTGAGAGCACGGTTTGAAGACTAACACTCATCTGAATGAATAATTCAAGAGAAAAACATTCTGTAAATATCTGCCATATACAAATAGTACAATACACTCTAGGAAGGAAGCTGCATAAAGCACAACCCTTGCCGCTAGGACATGTATGTTCCAATAGAAAATAGTTAGAATGAACCATAATATAAGACAGACTCTAAGCGCCACATCTGTTCTTACTACTAGCAAACCTCTTTAGGGTCTTATATTTGGCATTGTTCTGTGGATACAGTGATAAACTAAATGTGGCCATGACTTCAAGGAGCTCACAATCTAGTGAAGTAAAAAACAAACAAACAAAAAGAAGTGGAAAGGTTAATTGTAGTGTTATGTAATAAGGGCTGGGATCAGAGTGGGTCCAGAGCAAGTTGGAGCATGGAACAAGTTTACAGGAAGCTTCCTAGGGGCACTGCAGGATAAGGGAGGGAGAGCCCCAGGGGGAGGAAGGATACATTTGAGGCAGATGATGGAATATGGGGGAGGTGGAGGCAAGGGAGAGTAGAACCAGTCGGGGAGTTTGGTTCCCCAAGGCAGGATTACTGTGTGTATAAGGAGGTGGGACCTGAGTGCTGGGAAAAAAATTGCAGAGAGAATCATGAAGGCCCCATACATAGGATGCCCTGCTACGGAGTGTGGCCTTTGTCGAGATGACAAGAACAAATGACTCTCTATGTGAGTTCCTAGAGGAGATGCCTTTTGCTTGGTATGTTTTTTGCAGGGCAACTTTCAACAGTATGAGTGACATTTCAGTTCAGTATAGGCAGGCCTGTTGGGGGCAGGGTAAAAAGAAACTAAGGGCTAGGCTGCATTCAGGCACAGGGGTCAGTATTTGTCAGACAAAGGACAGAGGAGGGAAGTCAGTCCAGCTCGAAGGAGGGACAGTGGTTAGAAAGAAGTGAGATAATACTAGAGATTGTGGAAGGCCTTCAGGGCAAAGGACTTGGCAAGGAGCTTAAATGTTATTCCATCACCCAGTGGGACAGGTGAACCTGGATGAACAGAGAACAGTACCACCATTTACAGGAAAAACAAAATAAAACAAAAACAATGACTGCAAAAGCAGAGACAGAAAGAGGAAGAGAAGCTGGTCTTAGAAAGAATGTGAAGAGTTCTGTTTTGGTCTTATGTTATGGATTCATCACACCTCCTAAGATCATAAATACTGAAAAGGGAACTTGAAGTTACCATCTCCTTTTGGTGTGTCTTGTATGACCTTGGAGTTTGCGGAAAAAGCCACTTGTCTACTAAAAGATCTATTCAAAACACCAAAGGGTTTCATAAAGGACTCACAATGGCTAACTTGGGTTAAGAGTTTCCAGGGGCGCCTGGGTGGCGCAGTCGGTTAAGCGTCCGACTTCAGCCAGGTCACGATCTCGCGGTCCGTGAGTTTGAGCCCCGTGTCGGGCTCTGGGCTGATAGCTCAGAGCCTGGAGCCTGTTTCCGATTCTGTGTCTCCCTCTCTCTCTGCCCCTCCCCCGTTCATGCTCTGTCTCTCTCTGTCCCAAAAATAAATAAACGTTGAAAAAAAAAATTAAAAAAAAAAAAAAAAAAAAAGAGTTTCCAGGCACAGTTAACCCAAGCTAAGCTTTTTTAGTTCACCTGAGGAAAGCATCTGTCTCCCCCTAACCCTTTTTATTTTCCTTAATGGAAAATATTCGAAAACCTTATTCATTCATTTTTGAAACGACCACAGTTTGGAGTGGTTAGTTTCTATATTGATTAGAGTCTTTCAAGTATGTGAATGTGTATATGTATGAATATATATATGGTCCACCAAGCAGAAGATGAGTAAAGTCTCATTAGAAAATATGCAATAAACAGGTTCTTTTTGGAACTAGCCCAGCAAGGTAAAGTTCCTGTGCCAGCATCTTTTTGCTGTCACTTTGTCACTAACAGTCCTAAATCGTCTACTTTGTTATCTTTAAGAGATTGCTTAAAATTAATTGAACTTGCCTTGATTTTTGTAAATGGTATAAAGCCACATTCATACAGCACTATCTGCAATGAATTTGCTTAAGGAAAAAGGACAATGGCTATGAAAACTTCTAGTGTACATTACCTGTCAAATCTGTAAACTGGGCCCCAGCATCATATCGGTTTTGTTAGAGCAGTGGTATTTGCCAAATTATAGCAGGAGACAGGCTCTTTAAATAATTTTTTTCCTTGTGGGTACTCAGATCAAAAGAAAGGTGTACACTTTATTTTTAATCCCATTACTTCACATGAGCCCAGACAGAACATCAAAGACAAGGTATGCAGGTTTAACCATTAGCATCAACATAATCCAAAGTTGAAAATCTCTTCCAGATAGCTACCTCACTTTGAAATAGACCACATTTGTGTTGGGCAGAGGCAATATTACCATGTTTTAACTTTCATTGTACTTAAAAAAGAAAAAATATCCAAGATATGTGATTGTGCCTTACAGCATCAAGCATAAGTTTGTAGGACAATCTGATATTATTAGAATAAATGCAATTCACATCTATTTTTTTTCTTTATAGTTGGCCCAGACGTCCCTCTCAATTTCATGAAAGGGAGGAACGTGAATGAAATGCAGTTGCAAATCGTATTTGAGGAGGGCAATGCTTCTCCACATCTGAACTCTATTGAAAGCTCATGAGTAAGAACTTGGGCAACAAATCCTTTCTGTTCAAAAGATGTGTCAGTGGAGAAATTCTCAGAAAATAGCACACAATTCATCAGAAATCACACATTTCTTTTCCAAACCAGATAATAAAAGAAAGTTGCAGTTTTGAATTCTTTCCAAGGGGAACTAAATATAAGCATATAAAGCAATTCATAAAGATTTTGCATTAGAAGATGTACCATAAACAGTGGAGAGACATTAAAAAGTACTTAACAACTGGAGAGTCTGGGCACCAGCCATCAGATTATATGACAGTGAAGTAACTGGGACATACATATTGGTACATTTATAGCCCTTGCTTCAAAAATGTCCACAACTCTTAGATGAAATGAAGCTGATTTTGTGCAAATATGTGGTGGCTGACTTGAGATTTCCCAGTAATGTCATTATCATCAGCACACCAGCAAGAGCGAAGGTGCATTAAGTTTCTAGCACTTGTAATGTCCTACCCTGACAGGCTTGACATGGGAATATATGTATGAGATGGTACCTATGCCTTCATTATTCGCCCACAGGGGAGACAGACTGTGGTGTATATATAATATCATACAGTAAACAAATCACAGAGTAAGCCATGCTTGGTGCTTAAGACTGGCCACAAATGTCAGAGAAATTCTGAGAGGGAGTTCTAGCTCGGGACTAGGAGAGAATGAAGTTACCTCATGGAAAAGGGAGAAGGTGAATGTGAAAGTATGGTCTGGTCTCAGATAAGAATTGAGAAAAAAAAAAGGGAATATCAGGAAAAATAGAACTGAATGCCTCCTACTAGAATCGTGTATGTGTGTGTGTTTGCACATGTTTGAAATCAAATTACCCTCAATTTAATGTTCTCCACACTTGCCTTTTAGTCTTATTTTACCAATGAGGAAATTGAGGCTCAGATTAAATAATTTATAACCATGTATCTATTAAGTGGTAGATTCAAGATTTGAATCCATTGCCAGTCCATCCAAAGTTTATGCTGTTTCCACAATACCACAGTACGACAAGAAGGTAGAGGAAAATGCAAAGGTAAAAAGAAATGTGGGGCTCCTGGGTGGCTAGGTTGGTTGAGTCCGACTTTGGTTCAGGTCTTAATCTCATGGTTCATGAGATCAAGCCCCGCATCGGACTCTGTGCTGACAGCTCAGAGCCTGGAGCCTGCTTCGGATTGTGTCTTCCTCTCTCTCTGACCCTCCCCTGCTTACACTCTGTCTATCTCTCTCAAAAATAAATAATAAACATTTTAAAAAAGAAGAGAAAAAAGAAAGAAACGTGGATGATATACTTGGAGAACATGAGTTCAGAGAGGGAAAAAGGGAAAGAAATGTATGGTGGCAGGCTGAGAAATGTGGCTTTCACTTGAAGCTAGTAGAAACTAAAGATTTTAATGTAATAGGCTTGTATTGGACGATGTTTTAGAAAGGTTAATTTAGCCATAGAGTGTAGAAAAGCTTAGATGTGGAGCAAAAGGTAAAAGGTTAAGGCTAGAAGCAGAGCAAAGTACAACAGAAGACTGTTATACTCCTGAGGCTTTATTAAGTTATTTTCAGCAAAAATTGAAGAGAGAGCCAGATGTAAGACACATTTTCTAACCAGTTATGATACACAGTCACTGCTGATTTCACAACTTTGAAATCACCAAATCTGATGGTAGTATGAACTATTTTAACAAGTCCATATGGAATGACTAGAGGACACCATCTCCTGAACACAGAAATGGTGGGGGTGGGGGTGTGGGGTGGGGGTGGGGGCGCTGTCCTCTGTATTACACATGGAGAATCATAACCAATCTTTATGACCAGGCTCCCCACGTGGACTTCCACAGGCAACTAACACTGTCAAATCAAAACAGTTAAGATCCAGGACATATGGACTTGATGTTGAAAAATCAGAAATGATGCCAACATTATCAGACCAAAATCGCCTGTTAATTTTATCAAAACATGGTGGTTTCATATTTGGACACAATAAAATATTAGCCAAACAAGAAATGGTAAAAAGTAACAAACTAAAGATAGTTTTGGTTTTTATTATTGTTTTTCTTTGTCACTGTTTTCCATTATTGTTTTTAGTTGTAGGGTAGATAGATATGATCCACTATTGTATAAAAATCTATTTCAACCCTCGCAGCAGAATTAAAGTAGATAAAACTTAAAACCATACTTTAAGAAGAAAAGCCACCTAGAGAGAACTTCAATGACTCTTCAACTCTGAGGTAAGTGATCTTGATTCTTTTTAAAACCTGACAAGATCATATAATATAGAAAAGTAAGTAGAAAAGGCTATAGAGAGAAGGTTTTTCTTAGAAGGCTGCCCAGTTAACTCTCATTAAATATTATTGAAAATAGTCAACTTGTAGGGTCCTCCACCATAATTACAGCAAGAGAGAGAGAAAGACATGGAGTGTGAGAGGGGGGAGATACATAGAGAGAGGAACTAAGTATTTTCATGTATTAATTTTTTTTTGAGGAATTTAACACTTTTCGAAAACACTCCAAAATGCATCACTGTCTGTCTGTCTGTCTCCTTCTCTGAGCAGATTTAATCACAGATCACAGAGGTAACTTCTCTCGGGATTATAAATCAAAAGTCTAGATCATCTGGAAAAAGTGTTCAAAAACCAGGACTGATACGAGTGACTTGAGACAAGAGATTCATCCAGAAAGCACCAGTCAAAGGCAGTCAGGACAGTGCCTATATAGTCAGAATGAAGGCAAAGGCAGGACTCATGCAATTTGTAGAAAATATCTTCCTTTTTTATTCTAAATATAAGCCACCCACAATATTTATGTCAATGTTGACCTCACCTTTCTGAAAGTCATGATGAAATCATCATGCAAAGGTTTTAGAATCCTACAAATGTCTCTAATTTGGACTAGAATGTACATGATTTAAAGATTTCTAGAATGCCAATTGGATTCTATTCCTCACTGAATAGAGTAGTTTTCTGACAACTGCTATCACTGTCATCTCGATTCTATGACTTCCCATAAATCTCCAGCTTGATTTTTTTTTTTTTTTTGGTCAAATACTCAATATGTGTTTCATTATAAAAATTAAAGATAATTATGAGGACAAGAAAAGGTTCAGAAAACTACGTGTGCAGCATTGATCGCCTACATTTATCTGGCTTATGTATACTATAGTAGCTAACCGAATGCTAAAGCGGTTTCCTGTTACGCTTTTATAGTAAGATTAAGATTTTTGGTTTCCATTTGTAAAGCCATTCATCTGTTTGTCCCAAGCTACCTTTCTTGGTAGAGAGACAATAAGGCACTTAATCCTTCTATTCAAAGCATGGTATGAAAACAATAAGACAAAAAGAAAAAAATTAACTACTTAACTGAAAACTGCAGGTCTTGGGAAACTTTGAGGATTTTAATGACAAGGCATGCCAACATTCCTTCTGCACAGTACCACCTCTATAAATGCCTGAATGAGTATCCATATTCAGAGGGGAAAGCAAGCAGTTAGACCAGTTTAACATGCTTTGTAAATTAATTATGACAGCAGCATGTACAACTGGGTATTCGCAGCTGTTTAGTAACATTTTATGGTAGCACCTTCCAGGGTTATTATTATTATCATTATTACATTATTATTATTACTATCATCATTAGAAAGAGATCATTATAAAGAAATTGACATTTGCTTTTCATTTTGAAAATATATTTCACATTCTTGAACTTACCCTGTTGTGCCACCAAGAGATGGAAAACCAATTCATTATCACTCACTCAACAATGCAGAGCAACTGCAACTTGTGGAAAGTTATCTCTTAACTATTAAGGAAAATACCAAATCATTCTGTGCCATTGTATTAATTCTCGGGAAGTTCACGGAGTCTTTGAAGAATGAAATAGACTGATGTTTCCGACCAGATGATAGAACGCTATTTCTCACATTGGTTTGAAATCTATTTTAACACAGTGAAGACACAAAGTATGTACTAAATGCCCAGTGGATGCCTCATCAGATTAGTTGCTGAAAAGAAATAATACAAAGACCCTAGAGAGTCAATAAACTAATGTGGAGCTAGATGTACATCTCTCAAATAGCTAGGGAGTAACATAATACGTTATGCAGCCAAGTGATGAACTGAGTGATTAATATACATAGACTACAGGATTCAGAGAAAGGAAAGAATAATGTAGGATGGTTACATGCTAAATGTAGAAAATGGGCCTTCCTCGGTCCTTCCATTTTTTTAAATATTCAGTCATTGACCAAATATTTGTTGAGCTCTTACTATATGTTAGGAGCAGTGGCAAACAAGGGAGAGAGAGTCATGTGGGGTCTACAGGCTATTTGAGGGCAGTGGAGCTGTGTGGAAGGTCAGTAAACCAATAATTACATAATAAATTATTATAACTAAGATTATTAAAAAATTAATTAAATTTCTACACAGAGCATAAATGGAGGTTTAAAGTATACCGTTGGTAATGTTATGCTTCTTTAAAATTAGCCAAATAGCCAAAGGTCGCATGATTTAACTTTATTTCATTAGTTGTTAGCCTCTGATCCCAGTTCAATGGTATAAAGGAGTGCCATGATCTCCTGGTTCCCCTCATCTAAGCCCTTCTATTATTACATCCCCAACATCTCCAACGCTTTGCCCTCTGAGTGTGGGCACTTGGCCCCCTACTGTGTGCACCCGTGCACACATGTGCGTGTGTGCGTGCGCGCACGCACGCACACACACACACACAGTTCTTATCTATGATACACATTTTCACACAGGAACATCTACTTTATAACTCATAGTTAAAGTGATGGGGTAGCTAAATCTTCAGAAGAAAGTGAAGAGACAGTTTGCCTACTGGTGTCAGCATTTGCTGTAGCTATTTCTGGCAGTGGGCAACACATGTTTTTAATAAACTTGTAAAAACAGTGTAGATCTAGCTGTAAATATGTTTTGCTTGGTAATGGAGGCTGAATATAATGATTAGATTGACAGTTGTTGGGTTTTTCCCCCTCTAAAAAATCACAGTGAAATACAAAGAGAAATAGTTTGAATGATGAGGCCCAAGACAGTATCATGATACCAACACTGTGTTGATAATTATTGTTTATGACAACAGTCAATTTACAGTAAAAACATGCTGCTGTTTTCCTTGTTCACAGCATTACACGTTTTGTTTAGTCTCTTAGAAATATCCAGCTCCATGTGAAGTAGCCTATATCTATAATTAGAAGTAGGCCACACAATCAGATGCCTGTCAATATTGTGGTAAGCAGCTAAAACATAGAATAAAATTTGAAGATACAGATACATGACTTAGAGAAATTATTCTTTAAAGTAATATGCTTATTTTGATTTTCACTGTTATCAATACAATGTAATGGCCACAAAAAGATATGCAAATAACTGGTAAAAATATATACATAATAAGTAAAATAATAAGTCATCTACTAATAGGACATTAACCATCAGCGAGTTAAATCCAAACTGGGTATAATGTCATTGAAAAACTTTACATAGATATTCAATAGAAACTTTATGAGATTTTAAACTTCATTTCTTAGGACTAAAAGACATAGTCTATATAAATCTACTTATCAATTACTTGTCAAAAAGGTTCTTTTTTAATAGCTAAGGAATTACTGTGGCATTCCCATTCAGAATACAGTTACATTGAATATTAGCAGCCTAATATTTCTGATGGTAAATCAGAGACCCACATTTCCTAGATTTGGAAGACCTGAGCCAAAAATTATATTTTTTTTTAATTTTTTTTTTCAACGTTTATTTATTTTTGGGACAGAGAGAGACAGAGCATGAACGGGGGAGGGGCAGAGAGAGAGGCAGACACAGAATCGGAAAAAGGCTCCAGGCTCTGAGCCATCAGCCCAGAGCCCGACGCGGGGCTCGAACTCACAGACCGCGAGATCGTGACCTGGCTGAAGTCGGACGCTTAACCGACTGCGCCACCCAGGCGCCCCAAAAATTATATTTAGTATATTAAAATAAATCTATTGTATACATAGGTAGATACAATGAATTAATCCATCTGTTTAAAAAGAGATGGTAGGTACATAATAAATTTAAACATATTATGGGTAATGTAAGAGTGAGAGGCAAGGAGGACATAAAGATTTATAAGACAAAATGCTCTGCTCTGGAAGCCCACAAACTAGACAGAACATGTACAGAGAGCCACAGATCTAAATATCTTCTTACCAAGTCATAATAGTAATAATAATAATAATATCTAAATTTGGAATTAAGTCCTAATCAAAATTAAAACTGATTAATCTCCCTGTCATAATTTTGTTTTTCTGCTGACAAAACAGAACTGCTAAGAGATCTTTTTAAATTAACTATATAGGGGCACCTGGGTGGCTCAGCCAGTTATGCATCCCACTTCGGCTCAGATCGTGATTTCGCAGTTTGTGAGTTCGAGCCCCACATCGGCTCTGTGCTGACAGCTCAGAGCCCGGATGGAGCCTGTTTCTGATTCTGCATCTATCTCTCTCTCTCTGCCCCTCCCCTGCTTGCACTCTGTCTCCCTCTCTCTCAAAAATAACTTAAGAAAAAAACATTGAAAAAAAACAACTATACAGAGAGAGCAAGGTAAATTGTGAGAACACACAGAATACAACTACCTTCAAGTTTTATAGAGGCTGTCAAGAGAAAAATGTTCTGTGTGTCCTCAAAGGGAAGCAGAAGAACAATGAATGAAGCAATAAGGAGGAAGATTTTGGCTCCAGGGAAAAATGAATTGTAACAATCCGAATTGTCCAAAAATAAGTCAACCGCTTTAGTAGGTAATGAGTTCTCCACTACTGCATGGGAGTAAGTACTGGCTGGGCTTCTCCTTGGTGGGAATGGTATAGACAGTATTAAAATAGTTGAGAGGAGACGTCTGCATGATTCAACAGATTAAATGTTAGTAATAATGATGGCGGTTAAGGGGGACAGATTTACAAAACCTACAACTTGAATTGTGAGACAAAAAGGGCAATTGATTTTTTAAAAATCCACTTTTCCTTTATTCTTCTTAAAATGATAGTAACTGAGTTTTAACAGTTTACCTTAACTTTTATAGGAATCTATAAATCCTTCCCCCAAATAGACTTACATTTTATTTTTTGTGAGTAGACAGCTGTATCGGTAAACCTGGTTCATTTTCCTTTCAGTCAGTGCAGTTGTGCGGCCCCAACCACAGTTGATGTTGTCTTCATTGTTTCAAAGTATACATATTGTTATTCAGCTTTGTTTGTTTGTTTGTTTTTCATGTAATGAGACCGTGGACATCTTTCTGATCTGTAATTATGAACCTATTTCATTCGTTTTAACAGTAGCATACATAGCAATCCACTGAATGTGTCTATCATAATCTATACTAATAGATATTTAGGTTGCTTCTAAAATACTACTTCAAAAGTAATGAAAAAGATTACAGTCATACTTTTACATTCATCTTAAAATTATGCTAGCATGTCTTTAGGAAAGACAACTATAAATGGGATTATTGGGTCATAAAGGATGCACATTACACATTTTGATCGAAACTGCCAAGTTGCCTCATAATTGTAACAACCAGGTATGAAAACACCCATTTCCTCATACCCCTTCCAACAACGCATTTTCCTGATCACTACCGTGAACGAGGTATCATGATAGGACTCTGAGAGTTGCACAAAAGAACATGCTATTTTGACCCATAATCTAATGGGTGAGACATAAGAATACAAAGTAGAATAAAAAGCAGTTGGGATAGAAAATGCTGCGTGAGGAAACAGAGGGGACTTCGGGGTTGGGAGAGCAGGAGGGGCTGGAACTGAGCTGTGAAGAATCAACAGGACTCTGAAGGGCAAAGAAAAGGTGGAGGCCCATCTGAGTGGGAGGGCCTGCCTCCCAGTGCTGGTGTAAGATCACTTAAGCTACAGCAGAAGTTTTAAGGAGATGAAATAGGTTCACATTTTATTCTCTTTTACATGCCTTCTTTTTCTTCATATCACTTACAACTACCCCAAATCACCTATAGTTCTACATTATATAGGGAATATGTGTACTTGTTTCTTGCCAGCGTCCTCACTGCTCCAAAGGGGTGGCAGACTGTTGTGCTCACTGCTGACTCTTCAGAAGCTGAGCCGTGCCAGTGCATAGGACCCTCAGGAAAAAAGCCTTTGCTGAGGAATGAATGTCAAAGTCATGCTGATGTCACTGAGAGGAGTCAGAAATAGCAGGTTTAAAAGTGCATTTACAGGACCTGCATGGCAATAGGAAAGTAACAACAGGGTGAAACAGGGAGTGTGAAGTGATGAAATGCAGTGGTGTTTGTGGAAATTTAATCTGGTTTTGTTATGCAAGATGGACTGATCTGGTGGCAGAACCCTAAGGCCAGCAAGGGGATGATTACATTAGTAAAAGGGTCAAGAAAACAAACCTCAGTGGGTCCAAAGAATATCCTGAAGGGAAGAGCAAAGGCTTTACTGACAAAATGGCTAATAACAGCTACCATTTAAGTGAGTGGTTAAGTCATGCTTACTTTGTGTTAAACACCGCACATACGTTGATCTCATCCAGTGAGATAGGTATCATTATCCAAGTTTTTTATGAGAGGAGGCTGAGATACAGAAAGGTTAAGTAGTTCACTCAAAGTCACACAGCTAGTAAGACCCCCCCCCCCCCCACCAGCCAGAATAGTTCCTAATTCTATATCTGTAAAGCTTGTACTCATTCCCTTATTTTAAAGGAATACACATGGGCTCCCAGCATAGGGGAGATGACTCTGGTCATGCAATGATACTACACATACATATTCACGTCCGAACTCTGGTATTCCCAAGGAAAAAGAAGATGATCAAGTGTGTGCTAGGTCAGTGTTTTCATGACCAAATCAATTTAGTGGGTCATGATCAGCATTTTAAAAAGAAATGAAGTAGATAACATAAAGAGAAAGGAAAACACTGAAACGAATTAGAATTACTCGCAAGTGTACTATTCCAGGAAACTTTTGTTTCAGATATATATGCAGTGTGTACTGTTTTTCTGAGAGCTTAATTACATTATCTTTGATGTGAAAGAGACATCCTAGTGTACGGATCCTCACTGCACCCTGGTGTTTCCACCTTTGTTTTCAGAATGAAGACGCTGAGGTTCAGAATGGCGGGGCCAGGACTTGAGAGCAGGGCTTCCGTCTCCACCACAGCCTCCTCTTTCTAGCACGGCAGCTCTGTTCAGCAAAATGGGAATGTAAGTTCAACACAGGTGCTTCTTCTGGACTTCATTTAGTCCAGGCCAGGCCGAGAGGGTCCAAAAGCTTTTGGCCCATCAGCGTGTGGAGGAACATTAGGGCTATGCCTTTTTGTGTCAAGAAATTAGAAGAAAACAAACTATTTTAGGGCGGGCTATAGACACTCTACCAAAAAATGATGTTAAAACAAAATCTCCCTGCCCATGCTCAGGTCCTTAGAAGACATGAAGAACGAAGCCCCATGATCTGAAGACTCAGCACAAAGAAAGTTCTTTGCTTATGTTCTAATAAATATATTTATGAAAGGAAAACTATATAGGGAATTCTATTTTCCCACTGACTTCTAGAAACTCCCAGAATGTTAGAACTGGCAGGTGCCTTAGAAATTGTTTCGTCTACCCTCACATTACAAAAGAGTCCGTGCAACAGAAGCCCGGAGAGGTTAAGTAGGTGAACCCAAAGTCACACAGCTAATAAGTGGCAGCATCCCCAAGAACAAAAGCCTGCTAACATTCATGTTCTTAGATAAATCTCGGCTTGTTTAAGAAATGTTAAAGAGGTGTAGATTTAGGGTCAATAAGGAGTTGGGTGTGAGGGTTATTGCCTTTTGTTACTGGAAGGCTGATGATGATCTCTGGAGGTCTGACCTAGCCTGGACCATGGGGCTCACATAGCCTTTGGACCTCAACTAGTCCTGACTCCTGCCTATGGGCACAGCACTGAGCTGAACTGTTCTGCGACCAGTACCCCAACTACTGCCTGAGATACACACCCCCCTCTTCCCGAGAAGGATACCAGCCCTCACCCCCGGGTTGGTAGTGCCATTTACTACTGACCCTTCCTTGCTTGGATCCCTTTAAAGCCAATTCCTTCATAAGCTCAAAATGTTGACAAGTATGGTATCCACTGATCAAACACATTGAAAATAATATAAATTTTAGAGATGGTGTCTTATAATAAATATCTGTCTCTGGAGGCTATTGTTTAATAAGAGATATTAAAATTAAAAAAAAAAAAAACAAACTTGGCCCCTGAAGACTCAAAACTACATCCAACTTATGTTTGATGTTCTGTAACTAAGAAACAACTTTTGAAAAGGAAGAAGATAAAAAAAATGAACTTAGGCTAGCAGAATAGATGCCAAATTTCAGTCCCTTGAGTTGTGAAAACCTTCCAATCAGTCTGTAAATGAGGTAAAGGAGGATTCATGCATTGCTAAATATTTATTGTTGCTAAGTTTCATCACTGTTAATATATAGGTAATGGATGGCTTTTTGTCCTTTGAAGTCAAACATCAGCACTTAAGTGGTGACAAGCATTCACCTCCCTGAAATGGACACACATGCACATATACACGCATGCACACACAGAGACACAACCCTCTAGAGTTTTATTTTCTAAAAACCTATGACTCAAATGGATTTTTAGGACCAAAAAAAGGAATTAAAAAAGAAAAAAGGAAACGATTATTAGCTTTCATCTTTCATCGTGCTGGGTATTTTACTCAGAAAAATGCATAGCTTTTGTGGCCCTTTTATCCTTATCTCAGGATTTGTGAGGAAGTCAAGGTAATTGTGTAAAGCAAATCAGGAAACATGGTGAGGCAAGAAGGTCAGGGGCATTCACGGGAACTGCCCACAGGGGCAGAGCCAGCCCTAAAGGAATGGATTCATCTGCAGGAGGCAGACAAGTGGGCACAACCCTGCCATGTATCAATGACACCACTGCCCCCTACCCTTTGAGCAGGATCTATTATGAAGGTCTATCTATGAATTTATGATTATTCTAGATCTTAAGGCAGTCACGCCTGGATCCTTAGAGACACCTGGAATCTCAGCCTCATCAAATATAAATGCATGAAAATTCACCAGGTGGCAGCAAGGAACGAGACATGTATGTAATAGCTAGAATTGGATTTGGGACCCAGACCTTCCAGGATTAACTACTGGCCCCACCACTTACTAGCTTTGTGACCCTGGGCAAGTTACCTCATCGTTGTGTGCCTCATGTTAGCACTCACTTCTTGTTTTAAAGATTAAATTAGTCAGTACGTGTCAAATTCCTCAGGACAGCTCCTGACCCATAGTAAGTGCTATCTTGTCTAAGTATTATTATACTTAGATATACTTTACTACGTTTTATGACACCACGTTTAAAGGGAGCAGCCAGTACTCAACTTTAGCTGATGCTGGAATTCTGCCATATCTTCTGAGTTTTCAGGCAAAGCCAGAAATTTGGACTTTTATGTGCAATGTCAAGGCTTTTAAATGTGGAGAACTAACTCAGGTTTGGTATTCTTGAACAACCGTGTGGTCTAAACGAAACATGTCTACAAACTGGATGAATCCTGAGACTTGTCAGTGAAGGGTGGTGGCCAATTAAACCTTCGTACTAAACTTCAGCATTGCTGACCCCTCCTACATCATTCTTTTCCATAGCATTCCTCACTATCTCATATACATTTTCTTGTTTATCTTCTGCCTTTCTTCCCTCCAACCATCACACAAGAATGGAAACCCCTTGCGGTAAAGATTTGAGTTTGTTTTGTTTGTTGCTATATCCCTATCTCCCAGAACATGCATGGTGCATAGTAAGTGCTCAAAAGGAGTTGAATGAATAAATGGTCATCTTTAAATCCTCCTCCTTTTCCTCTAGGGCTGGCCCAGTCTGCTCATATTCCTTCCTTTCAACAGACCGAATCACATGAGGCTGAGGAGAGGAAAGCCTATGCGTTCACGCTCCAGAATGAATTGCCATTTTTCTGGAGGGAGCCCGGGAGGCCTGACTTTGAGAATCTACTAAAAACAGAGCAAGTAGCGGTGCCGAAGAAGCCAAGGCCTTTTCAAAATACTTAACAAACCATCCCAAGTGTCTTTCAATAAAACATTTTGCAATGGCAAAATAATCTCAATCTCTCTCCCTCTCTCTCTCAAGAAATTTTTTTTAACAAGGTGAATTTCGTATATTAAGATGGTTTAACTTCCATCTGGAGACACATCCTAAATTATACCTTCGTGTAACACCTGAACAAAGGCAGTTAGAGTCAGTTTCTAATAATGATCCTAAAAGCATCTATATTGCCTACAAATTGTTTTTAAATACCAAGGTGACCATGACATTGAATCTTCCTATATGACTAGAAAAACATAAAATGTATGTGTGTATATGTTGTCACTTAAGGCAAATTAATTGGCTATATGGTAACTAAATTGATAGAAATAATAAAATTGTAAAACTCACTTTCAATATATTAGAAAATTTTCTTGGACAATTCCATTTATCCATCCGTTCATTCTCTTAAAAAGTGCTACCCTTCCTATTTTAAATTAACACTACCTGTTGTTCATCAACTAACACTACCTGAGAGACCTAAACGTGTAAAAGGCAAGGGGCCAAAGGTAAATTAGAGATACGATTAGACATACAATCCTTGGCCTCAGGGAGCTTGCGGTCTCCTATGGAGACCAAACATTAAATAAATTCTCAGAAGATGCTGATGATCCTGACTGCTTGTGGCCCACATGGCCCAGTCCCAGTGCCTAGAAATGGCAATCTCACCTTCAACCAACCCTACGTGTCAGTGTTTCCTGCAATTTCAGTTTGACCATTGTGGGTTTCTTCTAACCAGTAACGGTGCTATGTTGACTTTTAAAGCTTTAATAACTGCAAGAGAATTATAGTATCTTCTCCAGATTTCTCAAGTGAATTTTTTTTTCAGGATTCAGTATTTGGAAAAACATAAATTTCCCAGTAAGTGCTAGGAAGAAATTCCCACATGGAAACACTATTCATGGGCCACAGTGAATACAGAAGACCTAATGTTTAGGAAGAGCTTTTCTAACATGAACAAAATAGATTGTACGGTTCAGAGACAGCAGGCTACCAGAGGTCAATGAGAAGGCTATAAAAAGCAGTCTAGGGAGAAAATCCAGAAAGTAAAAGAAGATATTTAAAAACTTTTGGAGGGGCGCCTGGGTGGCGCAGTCGGTTAAGCGTCCGACTTCAGCCAGGTCACGATCTCGCGGTCCGTGAGTTCGAGCCCCACGTCGGGATCCGGGCTGATGGCTCAGAGCCTGGAGCCTGTTTCCGATTCTGTGTCTCCCTCTCTCTCTGCCCCTCCCCTGTTCATGCTCTGTCTCTCTCTGTCCCAAAAATAAATAAACGTTGAAAAAAAAAATTAAAAACTTTTGGAGAAATACTTCCTCCCATTCCTTCCTAGGCTTTTCTTCTTCCAGTATCCAGTCTTCCCTTGCACTTTGATCTTTGAACCTGTTCCTCTTTCATTCTAGGGGCCAAGCAGGTGACATAAGTAGGTGAAGTGAATTGGTTGGGCACTCTGGTAAAAAAAAAAAAAAAAAAAAAAAAAAGGTATTCTAGTATCAATTGGTACAGACCTTTCTCAAGCCAGCATATTGTTGCTGTTCTGGAATGCAGGCCCAGTATCATTAGGTGTCAATTATTATGTGAAAGCCACGGAGTTTTAAGTTTTGGTTCAAACGAAAAGAAAGAAAACATATTTCAGAGATCTGCAGGGCCTAAATAACACCAATTTGTAGCATCTATTTTATTTTTTTTATTAAAAAAAATTTTTTTTTAACATTTATTTATTTTTGAGACAGGGAGAGACAGCATGAACGGGGGAGGGTCAGAGAGAGAGGGAGACACAGAATCCGAAACAGGCTCCGGGCTCTGAGCCGTCAGCACGGAGCCCGACGCGGGCTCGAACTCACGGACCGTGAGATCATGACCTGAGCCGAAGTCGGATGCCCAACCGACTGAGCCACCCAGGCGCCCCTGTAGCATCTATTTTATACTGTGACAGGTTTAGAAATCTTTCCCTTTAGCTCCTACACTCTCCAGAGGTCTAACACATGAATCCAGCTTCCAACTGGGTATATCCAGAGGTGCTTCTGCTTCCCGGTCCTGACTCTTGAGGTCAAATCTATTCCCAACAGTGCTGCTCTTGTCTCCTGACATCTTTATCCTGTTCGATGGTACCATCTATACTGTAGGCTCCACCTCTGTCTCCCTTCCACTCAGCCATCCCCATATAAACAGCCACCCAGCCTCAGGGTCTCCTCTACCCTTTACCCCTTCATCTCTTCCAGTACAGACAATTAGCACCCCATTTCGACTATATGATAACCTTCTAAGAGTTTTCTCCAATTCAGCATCATCAGTTCCAGCACATTCTGACACCTAATGAAGAAAGCTGATTATTGTTTCCACTTGGTTAAGTGTCTTGCTTGCTGGCTCTCGTATCCTACAGGATAAAACCTAGCTCCTTAGCACAGCAAACATTCTGGCCTCTGACTGCTCAGCTGGCCTCATCTGCACTCATTCCAGCCACCTTGCAGAACTACCTGTCTGTCAGTGAACATGTCATAGTTTTTTGTGTCTCAATTTTTCACTTTCTCTCTTTTTTGACTGAAATACTCTTCTCATAAGTCCCTTTGTCTATCTAGTCAATTTCTACTCATCCTTCAAGGCCCAGCTCAAGCCATTCCCGTCTTCCCCAAGATTTAGGTACTCCTTTGATTCCAACTGTACTCAAGCAAACACAGATTGTCCATTGAGGATAGGGAAAACACACACACACACACACACACACACACACACACACACATCGTTCATGTTTATATCAGAGCATCTAGTACACCATCTGGCACACTCTGTTGGCTTCATAAATATCTGTTAAAATAAAGGAAGAGTGAGCTATGGATTTTCAGAAGAAAGAAGGCATGGTTATGGAAGAGAAAGAAAGAAATGAAGGATTTGGATTTGGATGATCTCAGGCCTGGACTACTGCCAGTCTTCTCTCAAGTCTACCAATTAATCAAATCATGCTTCGCCCTTACTCAACTTTCCAATGGCTTCCTGGTAAATTTAGAATGAATCTAAACCATCACTTTACAAGGCAATGCCTACCTCACCAGCCTGGTTTCCTACACTTCTCCCTTTCTTACCTGGGCCTATTACCATTCCTAGAATGTGTCCAATTGTTATTTCTTCTGCTGGGAGTGCTCTTCCCCCTGTTGCTTTCAGGTCATTCATTATTAGGGGAAATGTTGCTATCTGCACGGAGAAGTCTACACAAATCATCTTCTGATCTAGCTACTACCCACCCCCACCCCCACCACTGCCGCCTCCCCCCTCGCCCCCCGCCGCCCCCCCTGGCCGGCCCATCATGCTATTCCTATTACCCTATTTTCTTTACTTCATAGCTCATAACAGTATCCAGCATTATTTTAAACTACTTTTAGTCTCCATCACCAGAATGTAAATTTTATTCACCATTCTGTGCCCAAAATCTTTTATTTCTTTATTTGGAATAGTATCTACGTTTTATGATTTCTCATTTCATCATCAGTTCCCAAGGAGTAGTAGAAAAGAATTTCGTAAAACTTTTTGATCTATAGGACTTAGCTCCACTCCAAATAAACAAACAATAACAACAACAACAAAAACTGAGTATAGTGAATATATGTAATGCATAAATACAGACTATGTAAGTATAAGACTTAATCTAAGGATCTTCATCAAAGGATGAAATTGTTATCAGATCTAGATATTCTCATAATCATGGCTTTCCCCACAACCAGAATTTGTAATCTCTTCAGGCAGGAGCTATTTTGCTAGGCTATAATTTTTACATCATTCTCAACCAAATATCTCTGCATGGAGAAATTGTATGACTTGTCTTTTAAGAAAAGAAAATTACTGAAAATTAAGCTTTCAAAAATATTGTGAGTTTGACTCCAAAATAACTGTTAATGTCCAAGCATGTAAACAGAAACAATTAACAATTACCATTTCACAGCTTTCAAAATGTTTATAAACATAAAATCTATTTCTTTCTAAAAATATGAGTATCAAGACTTTTTTTTTCATTTTAATAATGGTTTGAAATACCTTTAGGTAAATTACTTGAAAAATAATCTTAGAGAATCATATCATCATATAGTAAAGTAATATTATTTTAGCGAGTTGTTCTTTTGATAACCTTGAAGTTATAGTTCCTAATACAGTGTCCTTTTTCAGTATGAATATTTAAAATTTAAACGTTTGTGTAATCGGAAAAATAAGGTCAAAATATTTTAAAACCACATCCTTTCATTTTTATAGTTGAGGAGTTCAAGACAACAAAGTATTTCTTTGTGCCAAGAACTCTGCGTTTCTTTTATAATTCATATTTTAGGCAATATGATTTTTATCAAAGTAAGAGAATTTGAATGACTACACATCTACTGTGGTTCCCTTCTGAGCAAAGCTACTTTGGGAATCGATGAATTCCTTTGATTTCTGCATTTTCTTTGAATTGCCCCACTAATTAGATGGCCTGAAATAAATATATATAAATTTATATAAACACATAAATAAATATATTTATAAATAAAATCACTGGTCTGTAAAGCTATACACTTAAATCTTCAATATAAGTGACCACTGAATCATGTGGTTGAACCTATTAGTAGATCATAATGTATGATGATGTTGAAGATAAGAATAAATGACAAAATTTCCTCCCCTGCTAGCATTCATTGAGTGCTGCTTATGTCCCAGGTGCTGATATACTTCACCTCCTTGTAAACTGTATGGAGTAGCTGCTATTAATGCTTTCATTGGGCAGATAGGAAGCTGAAGCATAAAGAGGTTAAAGAGTTGCCCTAGGTCCCATGACCTGAAAGCTGTGAGGTGCAAACCCAGGCAATCTGACTCTAGAACCTGGCTAATAAAGACTACAGTTCTAAGAGTTAATATACGGGACTCTTTTTAAAAATGAAACCTGCACAGGGTAAGCTCTAAATGCTAGCGGTTATTACACTGTTTCTATGCTTAATTATCTGTTTCACCTTCAGAGGTACATCCTGTTGATAGTATCGTTCTTATGTATAAATATGGCAAAAAACTGTATTTTACTGAGCGTTCTCTAATTTGTCTCTAAGAATCATAGCAACAATCTAAAAATTGCAACAACATTTCATTGTAATAATAGGTAACTTTTTTTTGAGTTTTTAGACGGGTAGAAACAGTTATTATCCTCAATTTCTGTATAAAACCTAGAGTTAGAAAGTAGACTTTCTCATGGTTTCACTCTTAATAACAGAATCTCTCTTTCCTATGAGAAATTCATTCCATGTGGTGCAGGAATAGCCAACTCCTTGACCAGACTGGTTCCTACAACCTTTCCCCCAAGGTGCAGAAGGGGGACCCTGAAAGGTTATGTGAGGCCAAACATTACCCATCCAGCCCTAGGCTGCTCTTCAGGGATGTTGTTTTAGCCAATCAGAGGCATTTTGGGGATATTTTGCCAGGCAGTGCTATTGGCCAACATCTCTCTCTTCACTAAGATACTTTGCTGTCAGGAATGTAAGACTGGAACAATGAGAGGCCATGGTAAGCAACACATGGAACAAGGCAATCTGAAGGACATGGTCAAAGACATAACTCTAGCCCTGAATGACCCCAGGAAAACCCTATACAACTCATAAATCTGATCAAGTAAATTACCACCCCCCTTTAAAAATATGATTGAACTAGCTGAGATTGGGTTTCTGTCATTTGCATCCTTCTATCACCAAAGATCCTTATTTTTCCTCATGGTTGCTGCATTTTTAAAAACACCATGTGAAATGCTTGTACTACTTAAACACCAACTTGATGTATCAAGAGAAAACATGCATTGGTAAAATTCCTTGGAATTCTGATGTGTGAAATGAGTAAGCATGTAATTTACATTAGTCAAATATTGTTTTTAAATATTAAACTATCTCAGAGCAGCTCATTTTTATTATAAAACCCCCTCAAAATCTAAGAAATATTGATCAGTAACTGATGTTCGAAAGGCTGAGTAATAAAGTAAAAACATGAAGAAAAATATATGATAGCTCTTGAGGAGCTGAAACTATTTCTGTACTTTTGAAAACCTCCTTGAATTGGCCATTCCCTAATAACAAAACTTCTTCTAGGAAGAGGATCAGTGTGCTTTAGTAAATCTGAATAAAACATTCAAGTGCCATGAAAATTAACATCTAAGCCCTGAATTCAGGGTACTCCTAATGAAAATCAGGCAGAGAAGCTAATGGGAAATTTAACACAGGCCAAATGTCATTATTGTTGTAAGAAATATACTATAATTAAAACGTTTCTGAGTCCTGGCCAATGACCTACAGTAATAATGCTTTGTTGACCTTATTATAAAAATAATTTTTCATTACTAATTCAGTAAAAGAGTCCCTTTTTCAGTCTTCAAGCATAAATAAAAAAGGAAAAATCAGCACCTGATACTTCATTGAAGCATAATACAAAAACACTGACTTGTTAAGGAAGAAAGAAACCTAATTCCAAAGCCTCAGTGAACAAGAAGTAGAAAAAATAAAAAGAGATACTTTAGGGAAGAATAAAAGCAACTGGTGTAACTGATTCTGGCAAAAGATAAAGGAGATAGGTAAAAGCATGGGATTTCATTCATTCTATGTTACCCACATTCTTAAAGTACAGGGGCTGTGGTCTATACATCAGGAGGCAGACTGATTACGTTCTATCTGGACAGAAAGAACATTTCTTTTGAATTATTATGGTATCTTAAACTATTTCGAACATTACTCTCTAGAATAGTATCTGAGCATTATAAGACAATGTACCATCTCATGGAGGCCCCTGTAATGGAAAGATTTCACCTGTGAGCTCAGACTGCCATTTCTCTTCTCCTCCAGCTAGTTATCCATGGGAACCTGCATTTGAGGAGAATTCAAAATGTGTTGTTCTGCAGCAAAATGCACATATTCTCTTTATTTAGCAATGTAGAGGTAGGAGACACTCACAGTAACAGCAGAATAAAAATGATTAGGGCCAACTTTTCATGTAGAACACCATGTATTTTGTGAAGCAGAAGAAAAAAGTCACATCATTTGAAATTGGGGGGGGGGGATTGTGGCATGATGTCCATAAAGTCCCTTTTGAAATTCAAATATGTTACTGAAGGAAAATGACACACTAAGCCTTCAATAATCATTTTCATAATAACAGAGATTTATTAGATTCTCTCAAGAAAACTGAGTCCATTGAAAATGGAGCCCAGAACAGATACATTTTGATGAGGAATTAGAGAAGAAGGGAGGGGGGCAGAATCCAAAGCAATGGCCAACAACTCAAATGCCTTTAGGTCCTGGAGATAACATAAATGTGCTGACCTAATGCATGAACATAACGAAAAGTGGTGGGTTGATGCCAAAGTTGAGGGGCTTATATCCCACCCAAAGATACACGGGTTTAATCTTTAAAGAACAAAATTGATTTGCTAGGCAAGCCCAGTGGCTCCCATTTTATGACCACTGCTTAGATCAATATACTAAATTGTGCTGCACAGAATAACTAAAATCCCTGGAGACAGTTCCTAGGTGTCAGAACAAAAGAAAACAAACATAGAAACAAACCAAAAGAGAGCCTTATTAGGAAAGACGTTTGGAAAACCTGAAGTGCACTGGATCATCTTCTGGGTGGCCCTCTAGATTCACTCCCTACCTGTCTTGACCCTGCTCTGTGCCCCAGCAAGCTGAACCACAGGGGCTGCGTTGGAGGCCTCCCCTGCCCTCTGGTTCTGGTTGGTTTCAGCCAACTGGGGAAACAGACAGGAGACTTGGAGGTATGCATTCTGCTGTTCCTTCCCTGCCAAGTTGCAGTTGGCTTTCTAAAGGCATAGTTAGTTGATTCTCTTCAGGTTCTAGTAATCACTCCTTCCACTTGCCCTTTCAGGCCCACGGATGATAGCATTGTTACTAGATCCAGAATACTTCACCACACCTCAATGCCTTCCTTAAACCCTGCCCAAGCCTTCATAAAAAGTCCTCCTATTAAAGTTTCCTCAAGTTACAAGTTTGAGTGTGCCATATGTTTCTTGCCAGGACTGTGACTGATATACTGGGTAAAAGAAAACAAACTAGTTTCTTTTTTGCAAGGCTTCTCAGAGACTTTAAAAGGGTAATGCGTATGGTGCCTATTTAAGTGTGTTCCAGAAAAGAGAGACATGTTGCAGTGGGTAGGGATTGAGGGGTCCCAAGAAGCAACACTTAAAAGATGATGGTAATGACAATACAGACCAGAGAAGACAAACTTTCCTTAATACATAATTTCTCAAGTTTTCTTTTGTTTTGCTTTGTTTAATTTTTATGTAATGTTTATTTTTGAGACAGAGAGACAAAGACAGGGCATGAACAGGGGAGGGTCAGAGATAGGGGGAGACACAGAATCCAAAGCAGGTTTCAGGTTCTGAGTTGTCAGCACACAGCCTGACATGGGACTCGAACTCACAAAACTAGAGTTTGTGATCTGAGCTGAAGTTGGACACTTAACCAACTGAGACACCCAGGTACCCCTGACCTTTTTTTTTTAATTTTTAAAAAACGTTTACATAATTTCTCAAGTTTAAAGTTAGGAGAGGTCAAGTTCTGGGAAAGACACCGAGTAATCCTAATCTTGAAGTTGAAACTATTTTCTGTATGCTCGCTCTGCTTACTTGTAAACTCCTTTCAAGGGTTTTCTTCTTTTCCTTTCATTCATTCTTTATTCTTTTTCCTTAGATGCTCTCTCTTTCTTTTTGCTTTCTTTCTTGTGAGCATTTCATTCAGGATCTTTGAACTAATAAAGCTAGGGGAAGTGTTTGGTACTTCCTCTCTGCTTTTTACTGTACTTTCTG